>NW_018403984.1:1575626-1579654 GCF_002113885.1 Mizuhopecten yessoensis
CGGACAAGTTCGATAACCGCCATTATCCGACCATAATTACTGGAGTTATTACCCTTGGTTTCATTAATGCGATGCATGCGTTCCATGATGTTGTATTGCACTCATTGATCTACCAGTTATGTTGAATGATTTCTCTTTTAATATCAATTACTCACAAATACTTCATATATTTCAATCATAAAAACAACTGCTCATTCAATGTGTGACGGGCGTATTATATACCGCTCGCGGTAACCTTGTTTTGTTAAGCCCTTGCTTTGGTTTATTATGTCGTCATTTAAAAAAAAAAAAATATATAAGAAAGAAAAAGTGGTAAATAATTTCTTATTTTTTTAAATCACAGACAGAGTGGTCAGCCAATCAAAGTTGCAGTTGGTGTGGTTATCCAGGAAATGGTCAAATCAGAAGTGTCCGGCGTCATTTTCACCAATGACCCTGGAACAGGCAGCCCAAATCTGATGATTCTGGATGCGTCTTATGGTTTAGGAGAGGTGGGTGTATGTTGAGCTGGTTTTAAATGGAATTTAATTGGTCCATCTGCCGGCAGTTAGCTAGGAGATTTCTTTAGGAATTACTGTCACAAATTATATCAGAAAGACAATAGTATTAGTATCAGGAGAAGTTCTGGTTAAAATGTAATCAAGTGTAATAGGAGTGGGAAAATGCATGCACAGCCAGACAGGGGTAATATACCGGTACCCTCTGAACTCTAGACAGACGCTCTACCAATTGAGCTACCTGGTCGCTGCGTATCAACCTAGTCTAGTTCCATTACATTCCTCCGTCCTTTTTTTAAGTCTTTGCCCCCAAAGACACAACTATTGACAACCCAGGATAAGGTATCCCCTTGCCAAGCATTGTTACAGTACTTGAAACAAAGGTTGGTCACAGGCACCAACTGTGGTAGGAGCAGACAAATGTACAGCCAGACCAGGGTCAAACTCAATATATAGACATTAGCAGTCTTGGCCCCGTTTGTTTCAGCCAGATTTGCTTAGCTAGTTGTAAAAACAATTTTTCAAAATTTAATTTTGGAGGAAATAATCTTAGAATTTACAAAAGTTACTTTTTTTTGTTTCTTATAATCAAAGGATAATTTTGAATCCCTTTAAATACATCTTCTTTTCTTTCAATTTCAAACTTTTTGAAGAACAAGTTTTTTTATTAACTTCTGACTAAGCTAACCAAGCTTAAAGGGTTTGGCCTGCCAATAACCTTTTCATTTCCTTCCCCAAGCAAATTGGAAATATTTCATTAACTCAATTTGGACCTAAATCTATGAAGGAGCTGTAATTCAGTATGTAGGAAATCAAAATTCTGGATTTTAATTGGTAGTGAAGCAATGCCACTGTTATTTTCTCCCCATATAAATAAAAGATTCTTTTAGATACTAAACACATCAGTGGCGACGTGCAGTTTTATCCTGGGGTCTATTTATTTCAGTACTCGAGCATGTAAAAAAAACTGTGTCTATTACAGTATTCAATTTGTGATGACAAAATTGACCTGTTTATCAATATTGATGATAAACTCTACATCGTTTGTCGTGTTCGTTTGATTTTGACAGGCTGTGGTGTCAGGGAAGACAACTCCAGACACCATTACTGTATTCCGTAGTTGGGACAATCAGGTCTCGATCAAGCACAAAAAACTTGGTGACAAGAAAGTCAAAATGACTCTTAAAGGTTGGTGTCTACTGGTAAACTCTTGAAATGTATATCAGGTTAATTTCGTAAGCAATCATAGGATATGTAAACAATATTTTTACGTGAATTATGAAATGCTCCTTGTACTTACCATTCGGGGAGACAAGAACAAATGTCTGTGTCGATTTTCAAGAAATTCTTGGAATCCAGATAATAGATTTATTGGCAACATCACATGAATTTGTTCATCTGACGCATGCTGTAAAAGCAGAAATTTTACCATTGTGTCGCTCTCTTAACTAATCCTGGTGTGGGAATTTTTGTACTAGTATTGGTTGGGAAATCTATATATATCTATAATCTGTATAATGTATAAATAATGGTTGAATGTTGCTTGAATGGATAAATTTTACTAGACCTTTAGCCGAAGTGAAAAACATTCATTAACACAAAAAATGCTTCAAGATGATTAATTTATTCAGGTAAATCTAAAAATATGTTTTATTTACACAACAAGTTGTTTTACAGAGGAGGGTGGTGTGGAGGAGACGGAGACGGAGATGGACAGTGCAGCCTCCTGTTGTCTGACTGATGATCAGATCTTACAGGTGTCACAAATCGCATTACAGGTAGGTTAAATATACAGGTAACACAGGTAAGTAAGGTATACAGGTAATACCACTACAGGTAAGTTATATATACAGGTAATAACACTACAGGTATGTAAGATATACAGGTATGTAAGATATACAGATAATACCACTACAGGTATGTAAGATATACAGGTAATACCACTACAGGTAAGTTAGATATACAGGAAATACCACTACAGGTAAGTTATATATACAGGTAATACCACTACAGGTATGTAAGATATACAGATAATACCACTACAGGTATGATATAGTTACAGATATAACCACTACAGGTAATTAAGTTATATATACAGGTAATACCACTACAGGTGAGGAAGATATATAGGTATACCATCCACTACAGTTAAGTTAAATATAAAGGTAATGCCACCACAGGTAAGTCAGATATTTGGGTCTAATACCACTATAAGTAAATCAAATATACTTTACCCACAAATATAATGTATAACTCTTTCACAAATCCAAGGTATAATGCTTACATTGCAGGTTGAGACTTACTTTGGAAGTCCTAGAGACATTGAATGGGCGTTGTCAGCTGATCAGTTCTACCTTCTACAGGTAAGTACTTACCTAAAAAATGCTTACATCTCTCACCTGTCTTGGCTGTCCATAGCCATATTAGCTAAACAAAATTTATGCAAATTTTGCCACGCCACTTTATGGGTTGGAGGTGGTGGTGGTGGTGGGGGGAGGAGGACATGTAGTGTTCCACATGTCTGTCCTGTCCCAAGGTCAAGGTCACCATTAATAATTTTAGAAATGACCCAGGGTTCCAAGGTCAAGGCCAAGCTTACCAGAAACTTGTTATGTTTCAAGAAGTTTGGTCAAAATTCAAGGTTCAGGTTACCACTACTAGTTCCAAAAATTCGTCATAAAATGACAGGGTGCATTTATGTCTTACAGAAATTTTCTATTTTTTTTTAATTTTCATATAACGTATTTTCAACAACCAGAACCTGATTGAAAAGCAAAAGAGGGCATAGATATTTGGATAGCAAGTCAGAGCTGGTATTTAGTCTAAAAAAAATATGAACCGATAAGGCGATAAGGCTTTCGATTATCAATCAGTTGACTCCTTCCCATTACAAACCGATCATCGATTATGATTTTAAACCAACTGCCCATCACTAGCTTTGAGATGTATCTAACCTATTACTTGAAGTCCTTTCATTCTTGTTCCTAGTATTGAAAAGCTCTATTCTGATAACTTTAATACTCACCGTTTCCATGGTAACTTCCAGGCTCGACCAATCACAACCCTGGACCAGGAGACGGAGGAAGAGCTATGGTGTGAATTTGATGATGCTCTGGTCACTCACAGAGAATGTCTCACCACTGCCAATATTGGGTAGTTATTATCAAGATTTTCAAAGCATTTTTTCCTGAAATGTTTTAAGTTTCAAATGTATTCATTACAATTGCTCACAGGTTGAACTCATTCACCCCTGAAATTTAATAATGAACTATTCCAACCATTGAATTAGAAGAGTTCAAATGTGTCTTCAGGGGTATATGAGTTAATGCAGGTATTTTAAGTGGGTGTTTATCTGTACTCTCATGGTATACATATATGTAATGTTTGGCAACCAATGTGAGGACATATCGCAATGTAAGATTTAAAATATTCAAGGATCCCTGTACCACTGCCAAAAACTGTAACTCAAGGTATGGTATTGGGGGGGACTATTACTTGGGGGACTATCACTTGGGGGGTACTATCACTTGG
>NW_018403984.1:1581432-1622854 GCF_002113885.1 Mizuhopecten yessoensis
GGGGACTATCACTTTGGGGGACTATTACTTGGGGGGGACTATTACTTGGGGGGGACTATTACTTGGGGGGGGACTATTACTTGGGGGATTATTATTTGGGGGGGACTATTCCTGGGGGGGGGGGACTATTACTTGGGGTAATTATTATTTGGGGGATTATTACTTAGGGGACTATTAAAGATGATTTAAACAAAACACAATCAACAATTAAAGTGTTCTGAGTGAAATAATTTAGTGGGACTGGGATTCGAGCCAGTTTCAGATTGTTTAACTATCGTTCCAATCGATTGAGCTACCTGATCAACAGAAGAATCCTGGCCAGGTATTCTACCTACACTTTAGACTATAATGTCTTATGGTAATATCCAAGCAGAAGTTAGGAGGAGGTATATAGGAAAAACTGCAAAGCAGTGGGTCAGGGCTCTTTGAGAATTGATGACGTAGACCCATAGTAGTAAGCAGTAAGCAATATGCCATGTTATTAAACTTTGGGTTTCAGAAAAGACATTTTCTTTTGTACATTTGAAGATACTTTTCCAATATATATGTTTTTTTTCCCAATGAAATTATCGTTATTTTAAGTATTTCCATTCTGGATTTACATGTGTTTACTTCTGATTGTCTGTTTCTCAGCGAGATGATGCCAGGGGCCGTAACTCCACTGACTCACTCTGTATTTTTGGCAGCAATCCGAAAGGGCACGGAGGTAAGTAGACAATTTCACTAATCAGCTGATAGTCTCAGTTTATCTTGGTTTTAATTTCCCTTTTTATAGTAAAAATATCTAAAATAGTCTGTCCACACTTTTGGTTTAGAGACTATCTCAGAAACCAACAGACTAATCTTTGTGAAGTTTGACATAGTGACACACTGTAATATGTAGATCTAAAATAGGGGTTTAAACAGTGTCAATAAGGTCAAGGTTACTGATGCTAAAATAANGGGGGGGGGGGGTGGTCAGTCAGGCACACCTGTCAGTGTTGTAGTTGAGAATAAAAAAGAATCAAGAGTTATGTGAATTGTATGCTAACTACCTCAGTTTTGCAATTTCAGATACCGGGGGTAACCAGTAAAATATTGCTAATGAAACAAGAAATATCTATAAAAAAAACTAAACAACATTGTTTTCATGTATGAGGTTATAATTCTAAAATTGCTGAATACCTCTATATAGAGACTCTTGAAAAGTTTTTCTATGTGAAATTTTATTTAATCTAATGTTCATAAAAGACATTTACACTTGCAGGTTTTTTGAAGGGGTTAGAAGATGTTGAAATTATTTCCAGTAATGTTGCAGAAAAGTATTCACTTAAGAAATATCATGATAGTTGTTCAACAACCGGCTTCAAAATTAAATACGTACATTTGCTATGCATCCTTCCATTGTAATGTATGAGAAAGCAAATGTTGCAGTGAGACTATAACAACATTTGCCATTGTGATGTCATCAATCTCTATTGTGATGTCATCAATCTCTATTGTGATGTCAACAATCTCTATTGTGATGTCATCAGTTTCATTGTTGTCAACACTTAATTTGCTGTTCAAAAACTGTTGAATTAACTAAATAAAGCATTACTACTCTATATCAAAATGTAAATATAAGCAATGAATATTTTAGCAAATATTGCTATGGTCCTACAACACACATTTCTATTGCTGACAAACTTACATAAAACCCTACCGGGCTTGATTATAAGTTTATCATCAAAAGCAATGTGTGTTATAGTACCATAACAACATTCGCTAAAACATTTATTGCTTAATTAAGTGGTCCAGGGACTGATTCTCCGCCAGTGATGTCTAGGAAATAGAAAAATAATAAATTGCAAATTCCTTTTATATTTATATGAGGGGCAAGCAACTCCTTAGTCAGAAAAATCCCAAACAAAATGGAACTCTTCTTCTTTGGAGATACAACACATGTTATGGGACTCTCAAACTTGAACTGTAAGATCTTAAACTTTGTATATAACTCTTTCCTGTATTAAAGGGTAAGTACTTTAAGTCGGTGAAATTCCCAGCAAATTAAAACTTATCTTGGGATGTACAACACAAAAATGGTGGGACTTTCAATGTAGAGGAATGGAAATTAAAAATGCATGACCAGACTAGAATTTGAACCCAGGACCCCCCAAACTCTAGATGGAAGCTATACCAATTGAGCTTACTGGTCCATCAATCTACCCAGTCCTGTTCGGCTACATTCCTCCCTCTTTGTCCCCAAAGATGTCACTATTTACAACCCAGATTAGAGTCTCCTAGCCAAAAGTACACCCTATGCTTGTAACAAGGGTTCATCACAGGCACAAAATGTCATAGGACGGGGAAAATGGCACAGCCAGACCGGGGTTCAAACCTGGAACCCTCTTAACTCTAGACAGATGCTCTACCGATTGAGCTACCTTGTTGCCGACGATCGCCCCAGTCCAGTTCCGCAACAGAAATATATATCGCAATGGATCCAATAGTAACCTCAAGCTCAACATTATGTTTGAGATATTAGATTTTGTAATAATGGAGTCATTGCTTTGTCTGTGTTACAGTATCTAGCGGAGGTGATGGCCGGTGGACCAAACATACGGTACCATGCCAAGGGGATAATTACCCATTCAAACAGATGTTTCATCAATATGAATGTGAGTACATTGTATATTGCACATAGAAAAAAACTGTTTACATCCCTTTTTAATGACTGTCACATGATGTCAATAAAACAAAACAAAATGTTAAAAATATTAGAATTTATATCAACCCGTCGAAGATTACATTTCTTACCATCATTTTCATGGGGTTGATAAATTGTTGTGTAAACCTTGATAAAGATGAATGATTGTAATATTGTTTAATCTCTCGTGTCATCTGCAGATGGTTGGGTTAATTAGTATCAACAATATCGTCGGGAATCTGGAAGGTGGCCAGCTGAGCATCCTTGGACAGACTGTTGATGGTCTAACTGTTGAGGAGATCAAGCAATATGTAGGGAAAAGAAGGACATTTTGGGACAGACTGAAAATCTTCATCCGCTTCCTCTCAGTGTGTAGAAAATTATGATTTTTTGTTTACTTTTTTCACTCACCAATGTGTCTCTGAGCTAATGGTATGGTGTAGTGTTCTTCATTTTTAGTTCTTTACTTTAAAAAACTTCTTCTTCAGAACTGAAAAAATTAGACTCATGATATTTGGTCAGAAGCTACCTGTGATGGAGTGCTATAAACTTCCTGAAATATAGGAACTTGGCCTACTTTTAAGGTCAAAGGGACAAAAATGACAATTTTCTTAAAGAACGCTACTGTCTATCTAAAAAATCTTAAGGATCCCCGTACCACTGCAAAAAACTGAAACTACACACAGGAAACTATTTTTTCCGAGATGACAGCTTTAATAAACAAAACCATACCTTGAGGAACCTGTATAATAAATAATGAAAATAAAATAAACAAAATATCTAATCAACAACAATGTTCTGCGTGTGAAATATCACTGAGGCTAGACAGGGATTCAAAACCATGGATTTACATTTTTGTAGTATGGCTCTAACTGACAGAGCTACCTGGGTAAGGGAAGTGTCCTGGTACAACTGTGCTACAGTGCTACAGTGATATTGCACATTAAGGGGAAATCACTGTATACGATAAGCTACAGGTCAGTGGGACAGGGATCCTTTAAGTCCAGAGCCAGGATAATTTAGAAACTTTTATGAAAATCAGCCATGCACGTCATTGTACATTGTATTGCATTGAAGTCAAAGGTCAACTTTCAGAACTTTCAGAACTTCCAGGTGTCGAAGGTCAGCGACTGTAATGTGAATAGACATCCATGTGTCGAACCGTCTGGCCCCATTGCATTTTAAGCTCACCTGCCCGAAGGGCAAGTGAGCTTAGGCCATGGCGCAGCTTCCCTTGTCCGTCGATAATAGATATTTCGATCCATGTGCAACATGTGTGTGAAAGTGATGATTTGTTTCTAAAATATCAGTTTGAAGAGCGACCCAGGCGCGGGTCTCTTATTTCCTGCATATTATAGAGGGCCGGAGTTCTGACGTTAATCGACAACAGACCGATATAAAAAAGTCGATAAAACGTCAGAATAATTCGGACTACCTTTGTACCATTGGATGGATTTCATCCAAATTTGGCCCGGAGCATCCTTGGGCAAAGGGGACTAAATGTTGTATAAACAGAGTGTGTGGTCCCTCTGGGTGCACAGTTGCGGGACCCAATTGGGGAATTTGAGGTTTAAATCTTTTCTTCTGTACCATTGGGGGATTTTATGTAATAAGAATTATTTCCCATGGTTGCTGTATAATCCATGTGACAATACAGGCCCTCTGGACCTCTTGTTCTGTTAAAACTCAGTTGTTTTATTATTTTTCATAAAAGTACCATATCATTGGAATATATTTAACCTATGGTCTTGGTGGTGAAAAAGTTTCCAGTTCATAATTAAATATTTTGGTACATGGATTGTTAAATCTATTTAAACTATTCTGACCCTAAAAAGTACCTAAATGAATACAAAAATTGAAGTTTCTCTGTGAATCTTTGTTGAATCAATAAGACCCATAAAGTATGTTTATCAATGTTTACAGATAAAGAACAAAGACATCAAAGATTTTGATGACTGGTACAATGTTGTTGACAACTACAGAATTGGTGCCGATGTTGAGGATGCCCACAGTCTGTACTTAGCGATCAGTGATAAACTACCAGACTACTACAGGGTGAGGAGTGTAAATGAGCAGTGATATTTTGTTCGCATCTTGACAAGGATATCCCACGTCATACCCAGTGCTAGATTTTTCTATCCTTTCCGATCTATCTGGTACCTTTACACAAAATTTCCCGGAATTTTCACATAATGTCTTGTCCTCAGACAAGGATATCCCACGTCACACCCAGTGCTAGATTTTTCTATCCTTTCCAATCTATCTGGCACCTTTACACAACATTTTTGTGGAATTTTCAGACAGTGATGTATTCATCCATGCGCTAATGAGAGTGATACACTCGTACATTTTTCTGTTCTGTTTTGTTGTTTATGTATTGTTTTGATGTTTGTAGATAACTAATATTGTAATTAAAACAGAATCTACCCTGTTGAGTAAGTTTTCTTCCTTTTAAGGATGGACTACATTGTTTATGTGAAAGCATTCAAACATAGCTTTAGTACTGAAGGAGCTGTATTTATTAAAGGCCCTCTGGACAGGACACTGGTAGACTATAAAGAAATATGGTATTTTTTGGAACTAAAAGGTGTAAGAAAAAATCCATTACCGGTAATTGAGCGAGATTGCTTTATCTCTTACCAAGCTTGGCAATTTTTCTCGATAATTAACTGGTGGACACCAAGACCCTTAACTTGATTTTGCTTGTTTATATACTCCATCCTGATTGTCTTGATTTTTTATTTGTAGCTGTGGAAAGGAAACATTGTGAAGAGTTCTATGTCTGGTTTGTGGTCTAACATAGTTTCAGGGATCCTCTCCAAGGGAAAGTCAGGTAAGTAGAGGACACAACAGGACGAAGGTTCTAATCCATGACGCCAAGCTTTATCAAAAGGAAAATCCTGTCAGCAGGGGACAGGGCAATACAAAAAGCAAGCATTCCAACCAACTGTCTGCAATCTCTTCATTTAATGTCTTACAGAAGGCCACTATAGTCAATATATTTACTTTTCCACAGCAAGTTCCTCAATTATGTTCATAGAGCTATGAACATAATTTGATCAGCATCATTTTGAATCTTCCCCTCTCACCCTGAATACCAACCATTAGTTTGGTAATGGTGATAATTCATTTGATAAGGAGAAGTAATTCATTTGATAAAAGCAGTGATTTATATGATAAGGGGAGGTTATTTTCAGGTCACTTGAGACAAAGTCTCACGTGACCTATTCTTATTGCCTTTTGTCTGTCGTCGTGCGTCCGTAAACAATTAACATTTTCGACTTCTTCTCAGTAACCACTTATTCGATTTCAATAAAATTTTGCAGTAACCTTCCTTGGTCAAATATGCACCACAAGTGTTAATTATATGGTTCCCACCCCCAGGGGCTCTGAGGGGCGGGGTTAAAAGTGGTCAAATTGGCTTACATTTAAAATCTTTTTCTCCAGACCCAGATGTGCTGGAAACCAGTACTATTCATAGGTGGAAGGGTCTTGAGGTACTTTATCAAAATTGTGAATTTCATGACCCTCAAGCTTCACGTTTGCCCCTAGGGAGGGGGTGAAATTTACTATAGTTTATATAGGAAAATGCAACTTTTGGGTATATTTTGTTCTTTTTCTACTGGCAATCATTCAAACTTGATTTTACATTACATGTAGTTCAAGTTACCTTTGTTACAAAATGATTTCTTTTTCATCGATAACATCAGTTTTTACATAACTCAGGTGACCGCTAAGGCCCAATGGCCTCTTGTTTTATGAAGCGAAGATTCATTAGATAAAGGGAGATCATTCCTTTGAAAAGAGGAGGTAACTCATTTGGTAAAAGCAATGATTCATTTGACAAGGGGAGGTAATTTATTTTATAAGGGAATTAATGTATTTGTTTATCGTCAACTTTCAGTGTACACCCAAGAAAACATGGCTGACATGGCACTACTGTTGTCTGAATGTGAAGAGGTTTACAGTGCTGAAGTACCGACAGCTATGCAGGTCTGTCACTCGCAAATACTTCTGTTTTACAACTTTGAAGAGATAGTTGCTTTTAGGTTTATTTAATAAATGGCAATATTTGAATGCCCAAGTTGTAATTTTATTTCAGATTTTTTTTTTTTTTTTTTTTGTACAGTAATTGTTTTTGCTGCATAATTTTCGTAAATGGATGAACAATTCATGTGAACTTGACTGATAGTATCTAACTTATAGGTATATACAAAGGACAATTTTTCTTTTAAAAGTGAACCTTTTGTTATTGAAATTGGAAATGCAAATTACCGTTGGGTTGGTGCAGTGGATAGCACACTTGCCTTTCACCAAGGCGGCCGGGGTTCGATTCTCCGATCAGACGTGAAAAGGTATGGGGTTACCTGCCCGACCACATGGGTTTTCTCTGGATAGTCCGGTTTCCTCACACATTAAGACCCCTCGTGCGAAAACATACGGGCCAACAAGAGTGATTAATATAAGTTGAAATAATTTGTTTCATAATTGTTGTAAAACAAATAAAGTTTATATATAATACAAAAACCTTTTGTCATTAATTAATTTCCTAGCGATGTTAGCTCAAATGCTTGTTTGTGTAATACTCAGGAACTTGCTAGAGAGGTATGTGCTGCAGGTATAACGGACAAGTTTCTCGCTGTCACTGATGAAGAATGTGTTCATTTAATGACATCTGAGGAGTTCCCGAAACTGAAACAGAAATTTGATGTATTCCTTTCACGACACGGCCATCGTTATGTGAGAGAGGTGAGCCAATTAATTATAAGCACAGACAGCTGTAGACAATCGGATATTCTACGTAATTTAGTAGCTGTAATTAGTGATTAATACTGATATACTATAGTTTAAATGCCATTTCTACTGATTTGAATTACTTTAATTTACATACTGAAATGATCAGGAATTAGCTTGGTTAACCTGCATTTTAAACATTTACGACCCTAATTGCAGGTATTGGTTTGATATATCACATTGGTGTCAACCTCTGGAACCTCCAATGAGAGAGATCTCGCCTCATACCACATTGAGAGAGATCTCGCCTCATACCACATTGAGAGAGATCTCGCCTCATACCACATTGAGAGAGATCTCGCCTCATACCACATTGAGAGATATCTCGCCTGATACCACATTGAGAGATATCTCGCCTCATACCACATTGAGAGAGATCTCGCCTCATACCACATTTCCAATGAGGGAGAAAGTGCGTGAAACGCAACTGGAACTGTTTTCCTCAACTTATCTTTCCCTTTTTATGTATCAAAATAATTCCAAAAAGTACTAATTTGATTCAGAAACACCTGTTATGATCATTACATACACCCGTCAATAACTAGGAGATGATTTGACCACAGGAAGTAGATTTTGAGTTTGTGTGAGTTTGGACTTGAATGAGGGAGTTTTGAGGGGTTAAATTTTCGTCAAAATGAGGGAATCTTCCTTCTAATGAGGGAGGGTTAACAGTTATGATATCATGTTTTTTATCAATATGCACTAATATGTTATTGTTAAAAGTTCAAATCAAGCCAGTTCCACTTCCTTCTTTTAACTCATCCACCCCTGAAGACACATTTGAACTCTTCTAATTCAAAGGTTGGAAAAGTTCATAATGAAATCTCAGGGGTGAAATTGTAATGTCACAATCCCCAGTCAGTATCACTTTCTTAGGTCAATGTAAATGTTTATCAGTCGTCACATGATGTCAATTAGACCAATCAAGTGTCTGGAAAAAACACAGTAATATGTTAAAATTGCATACTATTTTTGAGAGAGACTCCCAATTTTGGACCCTAAATTGAATGATTTCCACGAGTGAATTTGCTTTAGTATTCCTATATTCTAATATCTATAATGATTTTAATTGAAAGAACAACTTAAAAGATGCCATTTTAAAGTATTTTTCTCTAATATAAAAGTATTTTTCTCTAATATAAAACATACTTTTTATGTTTTAAATTTTGAGCACTAGGAATCTTTGCCATGGATATTCTAAAATGTTGCCAAGTATGAAATTGTCAAAAAGTTTTTCAATGCTACAGGCTGAATTCTTTGAGAGGTCCTGGCGAGCCCAGCCTGAGAGACTGTCATGTGTTTTGAAGGTAAGATTTTAATGTACCTTAAGTGACAACATTTTGATGAATTATTTTCTTTATATTTTAATAAGTCAATGTATTATTTAATATAAGAAAACTTGCATGCAAAAGTTCTATAACTTTGATGTGCTTTAAAGTTTTTGCCCATGAAAAATGTATTAATAATTTAAATATCAGATTCTATCCTGTATCGAAGGTGCTCACAGCAGTATACCTTGCACCTAGCCTTTCTCTGTTAGTAGGGACACTTTTATCAGGACAGCTGATAATAGTACACATACATGTAATTCTATTTTATTTACGGTAATTCCACTGTGGAGGCAAATTATAAATGGAATGATATGAATAAATTACTGTAAACCGGGAAATATTCGCCCAGTCAAACTTTCACTCTGCCCATGAAATCAAATTCGCCCTTCACATTTCATTACTGAGTATGTCATGTTATCTACTTATACTCTCTCTTATAATAGATTTGCCCTCATGATCATCATGGAGGGTGAAAAAGGCAAAATCCAGGAGTTCATTGCAAACATTTTCATTTTTTCACAAACTGATTTAACATGTTTGTGATTGCTTTGCTTACCTTTCAGATTTGTTGTCGTCACATTTACCATGTTAAAATCATCAGTTATAATTTTCTTCTTTATTTCTTTTGGAATGAGACCTGCATGTGGCTTTGGAATTGCGAAAATCATGTCACAGTAATCTGGGAATTTTTATAATTATACCAAAAATTGTGTATTTTTTTTTTATCTAAAAGACTTAAGTATTAAATTGTTATAAACAATACTAATTTAAGGTAATGGATATTTCATTGTTATCTGAACACGAGCTGATCATTTAAATCAGTCAGGGGCATGGATATTTCATTGTTATCTGAACACGAGCTGATCATTTAAATCAGTCAGGGGCATTTCGGAGAAAAAATTTCGGCCCAAAAATTATTCTGAAATATATCCCTGTTAACTCATTCAACCCTGAAATTTCATAATGAACTATTCCAACCTTTGAATTGGAAGAGTTCATATGTGTCTTCAGGGATGAATGAGTTGAAAAGTTTAAAGGAAGTGGGGAACTCATTGGAAAGGGGGTGCAAGTCCTAGTAAGGTGCCATACACCCTTAACTGATCATTGAAACGGTGAATGTACTACAGTACAGATTTTTTGTTTATAGACGATTCTGAGGACAAAGTCCTTTGAGCCGAAGGAGAAGGTGAAAGTGAGCCTGACCGATATATTTGCCGAGATGCAGACTCCCATCTCCTGGACAACCAGGCATGGAATTCATGATTTTGGCATGTTTTGAGAAATAAGTATAATCTGAAATAATTTATTATCAAAATGTTGTTGTTTTTTACTGTTATTCAAATGTTGCATAAAAGAGATTTGAGTGTTATTCAAAAATTTGCCTGAAACATTAACTGTTGAAAACATTTATAACTTTTTCACTGCTTATTTCTAAAAGATTTTTGACTAAATCCATCCTTTTTCGATTTAAAGTCAGTTGCCTGTTGTTTGAAAACAAAGTATGTTAGTATATTTCTACCCATAATGCTCCTGCAACATTAATACTGATTCTAAATATCATCAAACTTCATATGTGTATACATCTTCAGGAATAATAAAGGTCACTGTGACCTATATCTTCTGCTTCACTGACTTTTGATAGACTTTAAGTTAAGCTTCATTGGTTTTGCAATAATTAACAAACAATTGATTTCCAAAGGAAAAAAAAAGAGAAATGATAAAACAATTGTCACTCTCAGTCCCAGTATTTCGGCCTCTTGGCCTCATTTAAGGGCAAAGTCAATGATGAGTATGTCCATCTTGCTTCTTCAGAAGATTAGTAATTTTAAGTTTCCTCCTCTTCCAAAGAAGCAAGATAGACGTAACTTAAATTCATTGTTGATTTTCGCCCTTTAAGAAGGCCAGGAGGCCGAAATGTTTGGACTGAGAGTGACAATTGTTTCATAATTCTTTTGTCTACATAGGTTGGTTAGAATGTCCGTCTAGATTTCGAGGTGAGGCTGTTACATTTTCCTTTCCTGCTTCCGTTCTCATGGTTTTACATATTTTTACAGACAAGTCCTAAAGTGGATGGTACCAAAGGCGAGAAAGGCTGTAGGAAATCGTGAATGGGGCAAGGTAGAAATGAAAATATATTATCATTACCAAATTTATCATAATTTTAACTGTTTATGAGGTCGTATCCTTTAGGAATCCCTCCCGTCCGAAGACACAAATTTACCAATAGAAGACTGTTTCATAAATTTCATATGTAATTATACACTGAAACACAAGATCCGCCATTAATGTGAAATCGTGAATCTGTATTTTTATCCAAAGTGACATCTCGAATTATTTCAGCTGAACTTAAATCACATATTTGCGTTTTGTTTGATGGAATAATGCAACATTTTTTTTAAGTCAAGGAACACAAACAGTATTTTCTGTGCACTTCGGGATACACCAAGGTCAAGGTCAAATCCAGAGGTTAAAAGGTCAAATCCTGTAATGTAAGCCTACCCATCACCTCTAAGCAGCTATATACTTGTTGAAATTTTGAATAACTGAAAACCTATCTTGCTGTTCACATTTGTTCTCTAGTCCTTGGCAGTGAAGGTCAGTGACATCTTTAAGGAAGCGTATTGGCAGTTAGCAGATCTTCTGATGAAGGAGGTAAGATGATTGATTCCCTCACATCTGTACCAATTATTTTTTATACCAGTGTGAATACCTGGAAAATTTCTTTGCATTTTTACTTTTGCCTCCCTCCCCCTCCATCAGGAGGGCAGATTTATCAAGCCAGTGAAAATAAGTACAGTAAAAACTTCGATATAATGCCATCCATTTCATTTGCCACCTCGTTTACCGCCAACATATTTCAATGTCCCTTTTTTCTCGTTTCCTTAAGAATTACTTTATACTTTTCCCTTAGTTTATCACCAAACCCCTTTATAACGCCAAACTTTCTCAGGTCAAATGGTGGCAGTATCACGAGGTTTTACTGTAAACAACATTATATACACTAAAGACAAATGAAGGGCGAAATTAACACTTTGAGAAATTGGATTCTACCGGTGAAGTGTGAAAATTGACGACGAAAGTTCCCTGGTATACAGTAGAATTCATAGAATCCTTGTATGATGAACGGTGTTTACACTTCAGGATTCTTTTAATAAATCATGCTGTTGATTCTAGGATAAGCCTAATAGAGTCTATAATATGTAGGTATGTTAGATAGAGAATTTCCCTCAGAGGGTGTAATATTCGGGTCAGAACTGAGGTTTTGATAGACCCATTTTCTCTCATCTCTTACCAGAGAATTTGGTTAAAAAATTCACAATGACATCAGGTGAGTGCAATATTAGGTGTAGTAGATTTCTTGGTTCCATACAAATCTACCAATAACATATATTATTTGGAAAGCGCAGGAAAAAGGGTGGTATACAGAAGGTAAACTTGAAAACTAAAAGGGATTGGAAAAGCTTCACATCAAATTTGACAGCAGATTGTTTAATATCATGTGAGACAACGCCAGATGCCGTTTTTGCAGTAGATGTTTGTCCACTTACCAAAAGTTGATCTAATGACGTCATGTATCATATCAAAGTGACGTCATGTATCATATCAAAGTGACGTCATGTATCATATCAAAGTGACGTCATGTATCATATCAAAATATTTACATTCTGTATGCTTAGACCCATTGACAAAAATTACATTCATAAATGCATAACACAAGTGTTCATAGAATCTCAGCACGTGGGAACTGATAGTAACCTGATCACACTGCGTAGTTATACACTACAAAAACTACTCACTCGGAACGACCGAACTAGATGCTTAATTCTTACATCTTAAAATATTATTGAACTGTGCTTTGTGAAATATCCACGTATTCACGTGTCCTGTTCTACAAATAAACATTGAATATGGAACTACATTTTGTTGTGTTATTGTTGTTGACGGTTGCTAAGATCTCTCACGATAGTGTCACATTTCCCCGCGAAAAACACTGTTCTCGCCACTGCGTTGCACCCGTGTATAAGCAGGAACAAACCCTGTTTATTTGTTTTATTCGTTGTTATATCGATCCACTGAAAGGATTCGTCAATGTAAATATAAGGAATGATATTTATTTTTTCAACATTTATGAGGTCATAACAACAATGGGTTTTTGGACATATTTTACATGAATCGCTAACGCGATTCATTCAATATGTCCATAAACCCATTGTTGTTATGACCTCATAAATGTTGAAAAAATAAGAATCATTCCTTAAGTGACGTCATGTATCATATCAAAGTGATGTCATGTATCATATCAAAGTGACGTCATGTATCATATCAAAGTGACGTCATGTATCATATCAAAGTGACGTCATGTTTCAGAATGTCAGCTCATATGGTACTGCATGAACATTTTGAATGCAAACATTTTCTCGTAGCTGTTTTTGTGAAATAGAAATTTCTCCCCTGCTCAAATGTGTAGAATAGATACTAAGTGACATTTTTATCCAAAAAATAGTCAAATTCTGAAATGAAAAGTATGACATTATATCTATCTTTTTATTCCTCTGTCAACTTACAGGGTAGACTACCTCAGAAAGAACTGATGTTTTTCCTGACTCACTCAGAAATTGGAAAACTGCTGAAAACTCGCTCACCAAGGCTCATCACAAAGTAGGTGACATACTGTTATTGACTTTAGCGGAGGTTGATATGGTGAGGAATTAACCTTGAACTCTTAACATATGTATACCGTTGTTGAGAGAAATTGTCCAAGCAATCATGACATCCTGTTAGGTTAATATGTTGAAGAAATACGTGTGTTCATCCTTGGCAACTTCCAAATTTTTCATGGGATAGAAAATGTATCCATTAATTCTTAAAATGTCTTAAAAGTATGCAATGACCTCAATGTGACAAAAAAAGTTTAACTTTTATAGTTTAAGCTGTTTTATTCGATAAATAATAATTTAATTTCATCAAAAACAAGATGTGGTTTATTCTGCTTATTGCAATTCAAAATTGGGAAGTACAAAAATGAGTCTCCACTAAAATTTATGAGTTTTCCTTATTGAAAATTATGTTTTGAATCTGTCTCTTTGCGAATTTCATTATTGATGTAATTCCGGTATGAAAAGACATTTTCTAATAAGACATAACTACATGATAACTCAGCTAAGTAAAATTAGAACCAAAGGTGAAAAAACATCTGGTATTCCACGAAGGAGCGTCAGAAAATAGACGTATATTCTGACACAGTATTTTGTGTTCCTAGTACATTGTATCTTTGATGAAGACGATAAAGCAACACTATGGGACCAGCATTGTAAGGTTAATGATATATTGTTTAATTTCTTTTTGACTATTTACTCCTTCACCCCTGAAATTTCTTAATGAAATCTTCCAACCCTTTAAATTGGAAGAGTTCAAATGTGTCTTTAAGGGTGAATGAGTTAAAGAAATTCATTTTCAAGGTATAGACAGAATGAAGTCTATAAAAACACAGTTAATTTGAAAATCTTGTATGCAAGTAGTTTTATCAATGGTGCTTTATTCAGGGCAGTGAGGCGGAGGAAACTTCTTCCTAAAATGATGGACCTCAGCTTCCCTAAGCTTCAAACAGGAGTACCACAACCGGTAAGTGAAAACAATGTTATTAATAATCATCTGCTTATGTATATGACTAGTGTGTTACTCTTGTTTTAGGGTAGGGGAACGTAGGGTAGATTTAGGGGGGGGGGGTAACTGGATGTGGTATGCAAGTACACTCTTGGGATGGCAAAGTTTCAAGTACAAAAAGTAGGTTACTCTGGCCTTTTCTTTGACCTTTGACCTTATTCTTTAAAAAAAGTTTGTCTTTGGCATACTTTCTATACTATTTCACCTAGAGTAACCAGAATAAGTATATGTCTTGGCTGGCAGAGGGCAGGGTACAAGAAGAATATCACTGAGATAGGTGTACAGCTCTAAAAATGCTCATGAAAGAACTATTCCTACAGTTTTTGGCACACATGGGGGCATAAGTCCGCCATTGTAGCGACAGTTCTAGTTGACATCAAAGAATTACTGCACAGAGGTAAAATATGTTCAGTACTTCAAACAACATTATCTAAAGAACAACAAGGTTTTAATTACCTGCTAACATATTTGCACGCTATGTATTCTGTGAATTTTTGACATTATTCCTTGCAGATCATGAAAGAAGAAATTGAAGCTCAAAGAACTGCTCACTTTACTTTGACAGGTAAGTACTGTATTTCCATAGATACCTGACAGAGTTACCAGTAGCCTGTTGAACAGTCATAAAAAACACCACTGAAAAGGTGTTCTACATGAGAAGTTACTATAGAGTCTGTAGATCTGACGTCAAAAATTATCATTGTGATATAATGTTTCATGTCTGTGTTGTTTGTCAGGGATGCCAGTGTTTCAGGGGATAGTGACCGGTACGGGTCGAGTGGTCAAGGACCTGGACCAGGCCAACCATACTATACAGGTGAGCACACCCCTGTCTGATACGTAAAAAACATATTTGACATTATAATAATAATAATAATTCCAGGTTCTTATATACTGCTTTATCATAACCTAGTTTGTAGGTCGTCTCAAAGCAGTTCACAAATTATTATCAGTAGTAATAGGGCCTAAGCAACCAGGCAATATTTTTCTCAACTCCCTTGGGAGCATACAGCTGGTGCTGCAATTTCGGCGCTAACAGCTAGCATTCAACTATTCTAGCAATGCCCAACCACATACTCATTTACAGCTGAGTAGACTGGAACAAGCGGAGTAAAGTATCTTGTTCAAACATCTTGTTCAACACAGTGCTGTGACGTGAATAAATGAAGGGTGTGGCCATCTTGGGAGCTGAGGGGCAGGGTTCAATATGGGGAATAGAGGTAAATCTTTAAAAATCCTCCTCCTTCAATATGGATGTAGGAATTGTTGCAATATCTTGGTCGTATTGTTAACAAACATGATTTTTGTTTCAGCCCGGTGATATCCTGATAGTATCGTACACAGATGTAGGCTGGACGCCATACTTCCCCCTCATTTCTGGTTTGATTGTAGAGCTCGGAGGACTTTTATCTCATGGTGAGTTCAACAGCTTAATTAACCAATGATACATGTTTTTGTTTCTAATTCAATCTCTTCTCTTACTTAGTCTCTATAAGGTCTCCAGCATCAGAGATACAGGGAACAGTCTCTATAAGGTCTCCAGCATCAGAGATACAGGGCACAGTCTCTATAAGGTCTCCAGCATCAGAGATACGGGGCACAGTCTCTATAAGGTCTCCAGCATCAGAGATCCAGGGAACAGTCTCTATAAGGTCTCCAGCATCAGAGATACAGGGCCCAGTCTCTATAAGGTCTCCAGCATCAGAGATACGGGGCACAGTCTCTATAAGGTCTCCAGCATCAGAGATCCAGGGAACAGTCTCTATAAGGTCTCCAGCATCAGAGATACAGGGCCCAGTCTCTATAAGGTCTCCAGCATCAGAGATACAGGGCCCAGTCTCTATAAGGTCTCCAGCATCAGAGATACAGGGCCCAGTCTCTATAAGGTCTCCAGCATCAGAGATACAGGACACAGTCTCTATAAGGTCTCCAGCATTAGAGAGACAGCGCAGAGTCTCTATAAGGTCTCCAGCATTAGAGATACAGATGGTGAGTTCAACAGCTTAATTAACCAATGATACATGTTTTCGTTTCTAATTCAATCTATTCTCTTACTTAGTCTCTATAAGGTCTCCAGCATCAGAGATACAGGGCCCAGTCTCTATAAGGTCTCCAGCATCAGAGATACGGGGCACAGTCTCTATAAGGTCTCCAGCATCAGAGATCCAGGGAACAGTCTCTATAAGGTCTCCAGCATCAGAGATACGGGGCACAGTCTCTATAAGGTCTCCAGCATCAGAGACACAGGGCACAGTCTCTATAAGGTCTCCAGCATCAGAGATACAGGACACAGTCTCTATAAGGTCTCCAGCATTAGAGATCCAGGGCACAGTCTCTATAAGGTCTCCAGCAATAGAGATACAGGGCACAGTCTCTATAAGGTCTCCAGGATTAGAGATACAGGACACAGTCTCTATAAGGTCTCCAGCATTAGAGAGACAGCGCAGAGTCTCTATAAGGTCTCCAGCATTAGAGATACAGGGCACCGTCTCTATCAGGTCACCAGCATCAGAGATACAGGGCACAGTCTCTATAAGGTGTCCAGCATCAGAGATACAGGGCACAGTCTCTATCAGGTCTCCAGCAATAGAGATACAGGGCACAGTCTCTATAAGGTCTCCAGGATTAGAGATACAGGACACAGTCTCTATAAGGTCTCCAGCATTAGAGATACAGATGGTGAGTTCAACAGCTTAATTAACCAATGATACATGTTTTCGTTTCTAATTCAATCTATTCTCTTACTTAGTCTCTATAAGGTCTCCAGCATCAGAGATACAGTGCACAGTCTCTATAAGGTCTCCAGGATTAGAGATACAGGACACAGTCTCTATAAGGTCTCCAGCATTAGAGAGACAGCGCAGAGTCTCTATAAGGTCTCCAGCATTAGAGATACAGATGGTGAGTTCAACAGCTTAATTAACCAATGATACATGTTTTTGTTTCTAATTCAATCTCTTCTCTTACTTAGTCTCTATAAGGTCTCCAGCATCAGAGATACAGGGCCCAGTCTCTATAAGGTCTCCAGCATCAGAGATACGGGGCACAGTCTCTATAAGGTCTCCAGCATCAGAGATCCAGGGCACAGTCTCTATAAGGTCTCCAGCATCAGAGATACAGTGCACAGTCTCTATAAGGTCTCCAGGATTAGAGATACAGGACACAGTCTCTATAAGGTCTCCAGCATTAGAGATCCAGGGCACAGTCTCTATAAGGTCTCCAGCATCAGAGATCCAGGGCACAGTCTCTATAAGGTCTCCAGCATCAGAGATACAGGGCCCAGTCTCTATACGGTCTCCAGCATCAGAGATACAGGGCACAGTCTCTATAAGGTCTCCAGGATTAGAGATACAGGACACAGTCTCTATAAGGTCTCCAGCATTAGAGAGACAGCGCAGAGTCTCTATAAGGTCTCCAGCATTAGAGATACAGGGCACCGTCTCTATCAGGTCACCAGCATCAGAGATACAGGGCACAGTCTCTATAAGGTCTCCAGCATTAGAGATACAGATGGTGAGTTCAACAGCTTAATTAACCAATGATACATGTTTTTGTTTCTAATTCAATCTCTTCTCTTACTTAGTCTCTATAAGGTCTCCAGCATCAGAGATACAGGGCCCAGTCTCTATAAGGTCTCCAGCATCAGAGATACGGGGCACAGTCTCTATAAGGTCTCCAGCATCAGAGACACAGGGCACAGTCTCTATAAGGTCTCCAGCATCAGAGATCCAGGGCACAGTCTCTATAAGGTCTCCAGCATCAGAGATCCAGGGAACAGTCTCTATAAGGTCTCCAGCATCAGAGACACAGGGCACAGTCTCTATAAGGTCTCCAGCATCATAGATACAGGGCACAGTCTCTATAAGATCTCCAGCATCAGAGATACAGGTGCCCTATTATAATCAGTTATTGTGTTCACCCTGGTATAATGGTCAGTTTGTTCTAATTTATTACGACACAGTTCCAGAAATACTCGTACAGAATGTGGCTTTGTGTGTTATTCCAGATCTCCTTGTCTGGGTACCGTTTTTATTTGTAAATTTTATTTGTTGTGTTGTTATTTTTTCGGTGAATAAAACGGAGTTAACCAGTTTTCTGTGTAGGGTAATGTTTCGAATATGAAAGGATCACCGCCCCACAATCACTGCCAGCAAGTTCCTCAAACTATTATCAACTTTGACCCAACACAGTTTCAATTTGTTCGTTGCATCATTTGACTTTTACAATGCCAAGTTGTTTATGGATTGGTTAACAATTCGTACACAATAGGATTATATATATTGAGATTATATATTTAGAGATAAATTAACCATATCTGGTATTGTGACATTTAGCAACGAGACATCATGTTAAATGTATTGCATCATCTTTTATTTTTATTACATGCATCAGAACTGAAAAATCATCTCATAATATTTTCAATAAGATTCAACAGTTTGGAAATATGTGATATCAAAGTTTTACTTTCTACACCAACAATGTACATATTAAACGTGTCGCAACGTTTCAAGACGTACTGGTCCCTTTGTCAAGCTATTGTTCAAGCTTTCCGTCATATCTTGACAAAGCGACCAGTACGTCTTGAAACATTGCAACACGTTTCATATGTACATTGTTTGTGTAGAAAGTAAAACTTTGATATCTCAGCTCATAATAATTTTTAATTTTTAATATTGTATAACATTAATATACTATTTTTGTGTGGGTCATAACTTTGAGAAGTCTCAAAAATGAAAAGCATATATTTATCACCACAGAGGAAAAAACAGTTTTCATTATGGTCATACAACTGTTTTTCCCCTCTTTGAGACTAACTTAAAGGGGACGAAAACAAACATTTTCTGAAAAGGGAATTCTATGGAATTTCTTTGGATATTTGATAAAAGAAAGATTTTTTTTAAACCAAGTAAATAGACATCTTTGATCTTTTCTGATCTGAATCACAGTGTTGTTAAATATCTTGTTGCTATGCAGGTGCTGTGGTTGCTAGGGAGTATGGTCTACCCTGTATTGTTAATGTACCCAACGCCACCCAGCTATTTCAGTCAGGTAAGTTTGTAACAAAATTAATCGTATTTGATTTTACTAAAAGATAAAATTGGATCTGAAATACAGGACATGTTTAAGTGTTGCATATCACTTACCGTACCCTTTTTGCATAGGTTTGTAAAATGTGCAAGACTTGGTATATATTTTAGCAAGAAATGTTGAAAGAAAAAAAAAAGATTAACACAGGGTACTCTTAACTTGTATGCACATGTGCAATTTCAACTTCCATATGTTCATCATACTGTCACTCTGGTTTCTGATGTCAGTAATGTCCCGTTTATGGTATTCTTGTTCCTTTCTTGATAAATTGGAACCAGGTATATTCCAGTACTATTCATTGAAAGAATAAAAACAAAAGTTAGTAAATTTTTGTAAAATGGACAATTTTGACAATTGCTGTCTTTTGTCAGAGCCGTTTCAGATCCTTTTTGCATGTGTCACATGACAAATACAGACTGCAAGCTTGGCTATTTTTGAATTGGCTGAATATAGTGTCTATACAAAGTACGAGTGAGCAGCATAATATGTAGGCCACAGTGGTTAAGGTGTCTGACCATCAATAATCACAAGCCCTCCACCACTGGGTCAAGGGTTCGAGG
Source organism: Mizuhopecten yessoensis (assembly GCF_002113885.1). NCBI lineage: Eukaryota > Metazoa > Mollusca > Bivalvia > Pectinida > Pectinidae > Mizuhopecten > Mizuhopecten yessoensis. The sequence continues at coordinate 1,601,538 of NW_018403984.1, forward strand.
CCTACATGGGGTAGTTGCTAGAGGTACTGGCCAGAGGTCAGTGGTTTTTCTCTGGGAACTCTGATTTTCCTCCAGCATCAAAACCTGGCACATCCTAAAATGACCATAGCTGTTCATAGGACGTAAAACACAAACAAACTAAACTAATTAATCATGCTTATCGTCTGCATGAAAACTATTGAAACAGTTATTTGATGTCTATAAAAAAAGATATATATTTAAATAACAATTCACTCAATATTCAAATAGGTAACATACTGCACACAAATGTTACTCAGTTAACTGTATTACACAAAGCTATCAAAAGTTGCATGTTTCTACCAGACAATAAACATAGCGGGGGTATAGTAATGGGGTCCGTGCGTGCATCTGTCCTGTGATGCACCTGGTTTAGAAGAATTGCGCTCATCTATATCTTGCCTACTACAAGTGCTATGTTGATTATACTTGCATCAATGGTGTATCTAGGGTTGTTGATCTACTGAATGTATATTGCAGATGCTGATTTTGACCTATATTTTACGCTTCATTGACTTGGTTAAGAAGATATGCTCTTATCTTCATGTGAGGTTCAGAAGAATTGATCTCATCTATATCTTGCCTTCTACAAGTGCTATGTTGATTATACTTGCATCAATGGTGTATCTAGGGTTGCTCTACTGAATGCATATTTTACGCTTCATTTTTTTAATGAATTTTGCGAGTGGGGGATAGCGATGACAGCGTCTTCTTTTCTTTATCAAAAATACTTCTTGCTTACAGTTTATCAATTTTCCCATTACAGGAGACATTGTCAGGCTAAACGGCAAGGCTGGTACAATAGAAAAACTTGAAAACCAGGAAAAGACGAAAACAGAGAAACTGGAATGAAAGGAAACACCAGATACATTCCAATCAATGAAGCTTTAATAACAAATTTGGATAGATCATATTTGCTTGATGATATTTTTGATAATTGTGATCACTGATTAATAGTACATATACACATTTATTGCATTTAATACTTTTGTCCGACAAAATTCACAATTTTGTGGGTAATTTTTACATGTGAAAATGTGACTAATGGTATACTTTTAAACCCTGAAATAGAATTAAATAATTAAGTCATTTTAAGCTTATTTTGCACTGAACTTACTTTCTGATCTGCTAAAATCTCATAGTGTGGCATTTGTATTAAGCAGAATTTCACAAGTCCTTCTGCATTTTATAACTGTTGCAGGGCGTCCTAGAAAAATGCAAATAAAAGTTATGGCAAATTTTCAAAATATATTATTTTCATAAGAAATATTTCATTTGAGGATGTATGTCTGTGTGTATTGAACGTACCAGCCAATTTACTCTTCAAATGATATATGGCTTGTTAAATTCTGTTGAACTTCACCCAAAAAAGTAATTTACGCAATGCCAATTTCTTTTACGGGTATTGCATTGTACTTAAATATAACGTATGCCATATTGAAATATATTTGTCATTTTTCAGGACCATTGTAGATGTGTATCAACAGATACTGTGTGCCTCTTTATGGTTATTCGTTCCTCAAATATACTTTGAAGCAGCTTCATCATATTTATTTTAAGAAATCCTAAAATGTATTGAGTTGTACCATACATACTAGAGCTTTAACTGTTTATTTCTCTCGTCAATTATTTATTATATGGCCTAACTCTTCAACATGTATGTGAATGCATCAAGCCCTAGTATCGTGCACAAACGTACTTCACCCTGAGGACATCCTTATGGTGACTGTACTTCAAGTCATTTATTCCGAGGCTGTAGTGGCCGAGTGGTTAGGTTTCTGACCACCTAAGATCACTAGCCCTCCACCACTGGGCCACAGGTTTGAGGCCTGTGTGGGGCAGTCATCAGGTACTTGCTGCAGGTTGGTGGTTTTTCTCTGGGTTCTCCGTCCTTCCTCCACCACCAAAACCTGGCATGTTCTTTCATGACCGTAGCCGTTAATAGGATGTAAAACACAAACAAACCAAACCAAACCAATTTATTTATTGCTTAACACCTTTTAATTCTTCTGGATTTATGTTTAACCTGCACGATTGTACAGTGTAGTGTATTATTTTGGAATTATGGCCATTATCAACCAAGGCCAACTGATTTTGGGGGAGGGGGGCAAATTGAAACTTAGGTGCTGGGATGAGGGCCTGGATGGGGCAGTCTGCAGGCAAAATTATCTTAATAATAGCAACTGTCCCTCTTGGCACCCTCTCCCTACGCAGGCTACAGCCATGCCCAATAACATTCAGTTGTTCTGCTTCTTACCGCTGAGATTTGGACTAAATGATGCCATAAAATCTCAAGAATTTCACATTTAGATATCTCTAGATATTACGACCATCCTAGTATGGTATTCCATGTGTACTGGAGAAGTTAACCTCAGTGGTCAATATTTCAAATATTTGAGGCCAATCTCAAAATATTCTGTTAGTCATTGATTGACCTGCCACTTTTAAGTTTGAGTTGTTAGGTAGAAAAAAATTGTTCCTACAATAAAAACATGGACCGCTCAAAGGTATTTAAGAAAGCAATAATGTCTTTAGTATAAAACACTAATAACAAAGTATCAAAGTTAAATTTCATTTTTAGCTCGGCTGTTAAACAAACAGAGAACCAAAGCGTGAAAATGTTAAAGTTTTACCTGCAAGTTATTTGGAAGCTTGTCATTCATTAAATATGTGTACTAGGATGCTATATTTGGCATTGAGGTTTCTGTGGGGTATAATATTGATGTAGTGTAATTTCACACAATTTTTGACTTTTTTTGCCCTTTTTTTTTACTTAACCTTTTTTGTAGCACATCAATTTTTAAAGTTATTTCGAAACTTGTCATTCATTCAAAAAGAGTACAAGGATGCTGATATTTGTCATGAAGGTTCCTTTGGGCTATACTTTTGATGTAGCAAAGGCACAATTTAAAAAAAAAAAAAAAAAAAAAAAAAAATCTGACTTTTGTTCTTTACATTTTAAGAGCATATTAGCATTACAATTTTTTTTTTCTTATGTTTTTATCTACCCATATATCATTTACTGATGGCAATATCATATTTATAGAAAAATATATTGATTAAATATTATTTGGGTCAGACTTACTGCAATGGTTTATAAAAAATAAGACCAGTGTAATGGTATATTTTTGAGTGGTCGGGAAAGGTTAATTAGATGTCTTTCAAAATTGACAAATGTATAAACAGGCTTCTTTGAGGTATATAATTGATTTTGTGAATTTTTAATCAAATTTTTATTTTCTTGGACTATTTTGTACTTTTTTTATATTTCAGTGAGACAGCTCTATAAAGTCACCATAAGTCTACCTGTCGCAAGCAGACACCGTCTCAATATGACTTAAACATGAGTTAAAGGGACGCTAAACCCCAATAAACAAACACATTTTTAAAGACAATACATTTTTAAACATATGTGGCTTTTACAATCTCTGGTTTATACCTATTCTCTTAGTTTTAATTATAATTTTGCGCGTGTACAAACATTTTTTGTGTTGCAACATAAAGCTTCAATCATTCGGTCTTCGCCAAACAAATTAACTGAATTTTATTTTTGGCCCGATATGTGTTTAAAGCATAGTTTTGATGAGGAAATCTGCAACCATCATTAGGCTAGTACACCAGATTTACTGGAGGATTATTTGCCTTCAGGTAGAGGTCCCAATGCCAAAAGAGGCTACTCGGTGTTCCTTTTTAAAATCTTGCATTTATTAACAATTGAATATTTCATGTGTCACAACGTAGTCAGTCTTCAGAGCCAAATAATTTTTTGTATGATGTGTCATTTTTTGTTTAACGCCCCCGCTAGGAGTTGAACCCGGGACATCTGGTCTTCTAGTCTTACGCTCTACCGAATGACGTACTTGGCGGAAATTCTCCTTAGCCGAGTTGGTAGGAAGTGGCTAGTGTTTTACCAGGATGGCATACTCCCCCTTTAGGAAAGATTTGTCTCAATGTTTCCAAGGTCATAGCGAGAATATTGCTGTGTGAATTTGTCAATATTACCCAGGTTCCTACGTGGGTGCCAATGTTACAGAGGTCATTACTCATTATATTTTCATTACCTCTGCTAAGAGTCGAACCTAAGGACCTCTGTCTTCCAGTCTTACCGAATGAGCTGTAGTGAAATTCTCCCTAGCTTAGTCGGGAAGGAGTGGCTAGTGTAGGCATTTAACTTGTTATTTCTTATTGAACAGTGATCCTGAATTTCCAGTTTCTCATTGGACAGTGGAAGATGTCTAGCCCCTTTATCTACGTCTTGTTTTGAGAAATAAGTAATTTCTTTTCTTGATGAACATACCACCACCACCACCGTTTTTGTACTGGTTGTTACTTCCCTTGGGAGAGTTTCTTTGTTTGAAAAAAAATGTCTCAATGGTTGGAATGAGTTTTGTGAGCAGACATTTTTGCCGTTTTTAAAATGTTATCATCAGGGAGAAAAAATGTGTGACAACAATGAATTTCATAATTGCCAACTGTCCCTATTTTGGAGGGAGACTCGCAATTTTGGACCCTAAAATTGAGCATTTTCAACCTGGAAATTTACTAATCTATTCCTATTTTTGAAGGTCTGATGATTTCATTTGAAAGAATAGCTCAAAGATGACATTTAAAAGTCTTATTTCCCCCTAGGGTGTACATATATACACATTTTATTTAGGATTTTAATTCTTTATTTATTTTGATTATCCTATTATCACTAATATAAATACATATACTCCTGAAGAGGTGTTTTTTTTGAAAATTTCTATGATTTTTCTGTACACTGTTTTTCCTCTCTTAATATCAGGGTATAAAATGTCAAATTGTAGTGTTATTTACCAGCAAGATGATTTATAAATTGGAAATATGTGTCTGATGATAAAATGTTTACATTTTCGTTTCATTAATAACATGTTGTATAAATATACAGGTCTTTCGGAAAGGAGATGCATTATATAACAATATACATAAACATTTGTATAGCTTAAACGACCTAGAAAGACGTTTTCTAAGATTGTGGTTTTGGTGCTCAAATACTCAGTATTACTAGAATTTTATTACTGTACTATGTAGTTCCATGTTTAATGAAATTCTTTGTCCTTTCTTTTAATGATTTCCCAAATGAAAACCTCATCAATTTTATTTGAGGATTTAAGACATTTTTTTCTCTAAAATCATCGCGATATGTCGGCAGGAAGGAGTGAACTAAACAAGAAATGTCCATAAAATTCACCAATATGAATATGATCATCCTCTTCATCCTAACATGGGAATAATTTATGTTTTTGTATTGGAAATGAAACCCGAGTCTTATTGCCCAACAAGCCGGATTGAAATGTCTTGCATGTGTCCCACTTTGACCAGCAATGCACATATCAGAGTAGAAACTAACATGCATGGGTTAAGATGTGCTACCTAAGAATGCATCTATGGTCCAAGTCTGGTTGATCTAGCACTTGTACTTTCAGTGAAACTAACTTAAACACAAAAACTAAATGTTGACGCTGTCGCCGGAAAAGCAGCACCTAAGTCTCGCTATCGATACTTCGTGGCGGCGAGACAAAAATAAAATAACCAGGAAGTAATAACATCTGCATGTAAGAATGTTGGAATATGGAACGATAATGACCAAAATAAAATGTGAAAGAGTTGTCGGTTTTATTAGTCAACATACCCTTGAATCCATCATTTATGCATTCCACTAAAATACATGCACGAAAAGCTGCTTATTATTAATTCTATTCTACAAAGTCAAGTTTATTTCTATTTTTGCTGTTCTACCATCTGTGCGATTTGTCAAATCAAACCTGAAACTTACACACTATTAGCCGTATTGTTATGTTTGATAATTTTGATTTGTTGCTAATTACAGTGTGTTGGTTCGTTACAAGCTACAATTTATGTAATAAGTGCCAATCAAATATGTATGTAGACACTAACATTCATGGTGAAATAAGGAATAAAGTTAGTGATGTATGTATATTTGTCTCTGTTGTTTATCAGCATGTATCACTAGGATTTTAGTCATGCTGGCTGTAGACTGTATTTCAACATTGGAATCAATCCAGCATCAATGAAATTCGGAACTTTCCTTAAAAACCACCAATGAAATCTAACTCAAAATTAAAGTAATAACACGGAAAAGAAAAAAAGAAAAGCAAAAATCTGTTTTACTCAATCAGCATTAATTAACCGATGGAGATGATGTAAATCAATCTTTAATTTCTGTATCCATGCATAGAAAGATCCCTGCCCTGGTAGAGCTAATAAAAGTTTTCAGATTCCGGGGAAATGTACTGATAATTGTACTAATTTTAGGTTAGTCAAGTAAAATTTGAAAATATTGCTCGATACCAAAGATCAGCATGCAGTTACCTGTCTAGAACTTTTCCCCAGATCAGCAGTTACCTGTCTAGAACTTTTCCCCAGATCAGCAGTTACCTGTCTAGAACTTTTCCCCAGATCAGCAGTTACCTGTCTAGAACTTTTCCCCAGATCAGCAGTTACCTGTCTAGAACTTTTCCCCAGATCAGCAGTTACCTGTCTAGAACTTTTCCCCAGATCAGCAGTTACCTGTCTAGAACTTTTCCCCAGATCAGCAGTTACCTGTCTAGAACTTTTCCCCAGATCAGCAGTTACCTGTCTAGAACTTTTCCCCAGATCAGCAGTTACCTGTCTAGAACTTTTCCCCAGATCAGCAGTTACCTGTCTAGAACTTTTCCCTATTGACATATTTAAGTTAAAGGGTACCACTACATCAGCTATAATGGTAAGAAGAGTTCCACTCCGACTTTTTTTAGACTTGGGAGTATTCTTCCTTCTATTTAGAAGATTAGTGTTATATTCATGTTTCCCGGTTGAAATGGTTCAGGTGGTGCAGAAATATTCCATGATAAACGAACACACTTGGACCGTACTGTAGGCAGTGCTAAAATAAAATGCACAGTTTCGGAGAATGAATAATAATAACAAGAATATTATGTCATCCTTTCATGTGTCCACTAAATTATATAACGTATAATCTACATGTGGCTTGGCCTTGTTTTGTAAAGAAATAACACAAACTAGCAATAGTCAGCATTTTAGTTTCAGTCAGGCATGTCTGGACCCCTCAATCTACATGTGCTGAATATTCCTGAAATCAGCCTCAGGTCAGATCTGTGCCTGTCATTTTCTTTCAGGTTTAAACATTTCATCTGGTTGAATAACTTCCCCCATCAAGTTTTTCATGGGCTTCGCGTGCTACTGGTCAAACATCAGATTCAAGAGGGATCCCTGCGCCCACCATCGTACCATCTTCATGAGTGCAATGTAGGATTTCTCTTTTCTCTTAACTTTTATCTGGATTGAGTCATGTAAACTGCAGTAAGTGCACCTTTTGATAAGTTTTGATCAAAACTTCATACTGCTGTGTATAACATTGTTCTTTCAAAATGAGGTTCTTGTTTGACCTATTTACCAGCATGGTGCGTAGGGGAACACACATTTAGAATTTGAGATAGATCTGTCCAGTACTTCTAAGGAAATAGAATTTACAAACTTGAAGCGTCGAAATCCAAGATGGCTACCTGGTGACCATTTTGTTTTTCTGATCAGCCTCAAAATGAAACGTGCACAACAAAGAATATATGAAAATCAACAGATGAAACTTAAATAGTGTAACAGATCTGTCATGTACTTGTCATAATTCAGTATGGCTGTTTGGGGGCCATCCTGTTTTTTCTGACCAGTCCCAAAAATCAACATGTATAAAAAAGGGTCATGGGGAACCTACATTTGATATTTGAAAAAGATCCCTCCAGTACTATCCAGGAAAGAGTGCAAACAAACTTAAAACTCTTACAAATCAAGATGGCTGCCTGTCCGCCACAAATTTCATAATGCATCACCATGCAGGTACCATGGTGAAATAATTGTTCAGATACCAATAAAGATACAAAGTAACTACACACAATTGAAATCCTTATTTACTCTTTTAATCACAGATTGACTTTACAGAAATGATTGATACTGATCCAATAATCAGGTTTTACATTTGAACCTGTAGCAACAGACACACATTTCTCCTGCAATACTTAAACAAGAGGCCCTAGGGCCTTAGCGGTCACCTGAGTTATATCATAGGTACTGGTAGCTTTATTTTATTGTTTAGATGTGATGTGGAAATCAGCATGTGAAATACAATACTTGTCATGTCATCAAAGGATAAGAATTTGAAAATATTGGTAAATGTTCCCTTTGGGGCCCCGCCCTAGCCTCTGGGGATCGGGCAGGTATCCTGATTTTACAATGTAATACCCTCATTCACCAAAGATGATTCTGACTAAGTTTGAGTAATTTTCTGCTGAAAATGGATAAAATATACCTAATAGTGTTATTTCCCTATAAAAATTATAGTAAACTTTACCCCCTCCCCAAGGGAGAACGGATAGCTCGGGGGTCCTGAAATTTACAATTTAAATAAAGCCCCTGATGATCTTTCTTTTTATGCACTGAAACTGAATGCAGTACCTCGGAGTCTGGAGAAGAAGATTTTTGAAATATTAGTTAATTTTCCCTTTGGGGCCCCGCCCTGGCCCCAGGGGTTGGGGTAGGGATCCCAATTTTACAATTTTGTCATCTACCAAGGATGATTCTGACCAAGTTGGAAAAAAATCCATCGACTGGTTCTTGAGAAGAAGTTGGAAGTAAAAAGTTTACGCACGACAGACGGAAAGCGAATAGAATAGGTATGTCACTTGAGCAAAGCTCAGGTGACCTAAAAATGGAAATGTTCTTGTTTGCAATAGTTCTGAAATCAACATCTTTTATTGATCTATAAATTAATATTTCTGTGTGGATATTTATACTTTGAAAAATGTGAATATTCCCACACCGCGACAAATTTCCACTTTAAAAGGATTTTAGAAGGCATCTAAAATCTAAAAAAAAATCTGGTACTGCACGTTTACTTCTCACTGAAATGTGCTATTTCAGTCGTAACTATATTTATCATCAGCTTTCCCAAAGAGATAAAACTGACCACACTGGACGTTGGCTTCAGGTCATGTCATTATCATCATTATCAACTACGTAAAGTTTCGTTAGGAGATATCAAGATTTTCAGTTTCTAATCAATTTTAGGAGTTTAAAGCAGCATGTAAACTTTTCCCATTTTACCCAACTTTTGTCCATCAGTTCAGGAAAAGAAGTTGTAAACATCAAATATTATTTTTCATCGTAATTCACTCACGTCTATTGGTTGAAATTAGCACATGTGATGCACTGCAAAGCTTCAATGACATTGTAAACCTGGTGTTCCTATATATAGATTTTGGGTTGGAACATCTCGCCTTCCATTCTCTGAACACCTCTGGTTTTGCACTTTGTTGTCACAAAAAGTCGTTTAGCATGCTATAATAATATTGTAAACCTGATGTTCCTTTGACTCACTTTCAGCCAATGCAGATGCCAATTTTACTGTAAATTTTGTTTTTCCAAAGTAAATTCATTGTGTTGTTTACAGGATGTTGTTAATGTTCCATGTATGAAATTTGAAAATAAAATTCAGCTTTCTGTTTGAAATAGCTTTTTTTCGACCATAAAATAAAAAAATAAAAAATAAAGCAATTGTAGCATGTTGCTTTTTTTGTTTTCGGTTGATATTGTTTTCTTTTGTCAATATAACCATGTATCGACCTCATCAACATGCTATAATTGTATGTTTCAAAAGTCTACATAGTTGATAATGACATAACATGAAGCCAATGTTGCGTGTGGTCAGTTCTATCTTTTGGAAAGCTGGTAATAAATATGTATGTATATACTGCGGTAGCTACGACCGAAAAAATGCAATATATCTGGGAGTTTCAGTGAGACCAGGTGCACAGCACTACACTGTCGACAGACAATAAGGTGTCAGCCAGTCTGATTTCACACAAAACACATTCTTGTCGCTCTAAAAAAGCTTGCTTCGCTAAATTGTCCCTTTAACGTTTGTCTGCTGTTTCATTACTTTTAGATGAATATTCTTGGACAGAAGATAAACACTATTGATAAACAAATCCCATCATAAATGTCTTAGGTTTGCACTGAAGCCATCCTTGTAACATTCTGAAGGGAAGAAACAGAAAGAAACATCTCAAGTATTTAATCATTGAAAATAAACACAAGATTTCAATATATTTAAACCTCATTTAAAGCTTCTGAATTTAGTTGTTTGACCAATTTGTCTCTCTGCTGCGTGAGAGGAAGATGAGGAAATCGATAATTCGGATAGATCTCATTTCCATCCTTGCTATAGAGTTCTTCACCCTGTGATCCTAGAAGAGTCCGGAGACTTAAATTTTTCTGTATCAATTTTTCGTAGAATTCTATTCCACCTTTGGTTAATCCTTTATCAACAAGATCTTGGTCAACGGTTTCATCCCGTTTCTTGAGATAGAAATCCATACTGGCCTTGAACCAATCTAGACTGACCTTGTACGCAACAACATGAGCAAGCACAACAATTTGTAACACGCGACCTGGTTTCATGGCAAATTTCGCCTGCAAAATTGTTTGTGCAAAATACCCGAAAATACCACCCATGCCTAGTGAAACAACACCCATCCCTACCGCAACATTCTGGTGATGGGAATTCAAATATCCAATTTCACGCAAATATGCAAATGCCTTCGCTTGATCACTTAATATCAGTGATTCTTTAAGAGCATCCATTGCTTGGCTATTTTCTTCGATCTTCACAACATCACAATCTGAATGTTTTGTGGTAATGACGTCGTGTATAGATGACTTGGGTAGAGCGTACACGTAATCCATAAACATCACCATCCATGTCGTTAAGTCAGACGTGGTCTTACTACGCAGGGCTATGTCCACTGATTCAATGTCTTCACTAGTTGAATATCGCCAACAGTAAGGTATGCCTACAACACCTCCAAATCTGTTTTTTAAGGAGCCCAAACTCACTGCTTCAGAACCGACTGTTACAAACAAAGGTTCCAATAGTGATTCTACGTTGCCAGGAGCTTTGCACGATTTTATCTTCTCATCAAGAATCTAAAACAAATCAAAACAAAAATAACTGTGAAGCAAAACTTCAAAATCAATTCAACAAGAGGCACAGAGGGCCTCTATCACTCACCTGGATATTTATTCAATCATGATAAAATATTTTTATTGAAGGTAGTATGGCAAATAATACCCCAAGGCTAGTCCCCTGAGCCAATCCTGGCACTGTATCTGTAATCTGTGAGAAAGGATGGGAGCAAATCCCAAAGACGATTCTGACAGCATGATTGAGACACATTTGAACTCTTCCAAATCGATGGTTGGAATAGTTCATCATTAAATTTCGGGGATGAATGAGTTAAAACCAAATTTTTACTAATCCGCCTTTTAACATGAATTTGTTTTAGTTCATATGTAAATAAAAAATATCCAAGGGGGACCGAGGCCCATATCATCCTGGAGGCAATCTTGGTATTCTGACTAGTGTCATAATGAAACATTCACAATCACAGACCACAGGAACCCTTCCTTTGATATATGACAAAGATCTGACAAGCATTTCTTGAGAGAAAATGATAACAAACTAGAACTGTTGAAATTCAAGATGGTTGTCTGGCAGCTATCTTGTTTTTTTCCGATAAGTCTCAAAACGAAACATGCACAGTCAAAGACCAAGGGGAATCTTCATGTGATATTTGACAAAGACGTGTCAAATACTTCTTTAGAGATAGTGATGATAATCTTAAACTATCAAATCCAAGATGGCTGCCTGGCTGAAGTATTTAAGGATGGACGCCAGGCAAGGGCAATTTCATCATCATAATGGTGGCCAAAAATAGGTACCAGTAATTTAATTTCAAAATTTGTGACAAGAATTTTCTTTCTTTTCCATATTTTCTTTTAATCAAGTCATATTATAAGATTCAAATATTGTGGAGGAAAGAAAGTGTCATATAACCATCATAATATTTCTCATTGTATTCACAGGCGCCTTGTGATATGAGTCCTCATAAGACTCTTATCACACATCAGATTTCAAAAGATTTTGTTGAAGGTTCTGTTGTCTTCTTATTTACCTGCCTGTGATTTACTTAAAGATCCCTGAGCCACTTTACTTAGGTTTTCATGTTTACAGTCAGAGATTTTTTCTGCTAGTTTTACAGTCGAATACAGGTTGTCTCCCATAGCAAAACAAGAGTACCGCGGGACGGAACAATATACGCCTGTCGAATGCCATATAGTGTTATATACTTTTTTACATTGAAATAAGATATGCATCATTCTAAGAGCGGTTAGCTGACATGCTATAAACAATGTAGGAGAAAATCTCCGGACAAAAAATCAAATACTGAAATGAACAAAGCGCAATAACGTTTGGAAAAATTGTTGAATCAAAATTCTTTTAAGGGAGACAAAACTTCATATCATGATTATAATGTATGCCAAGTTTCAAAGAGAACGATCGATAAAATTTAGGAGGAGATTGACGGATAAACAAAAGTTTACGCCGCCTGGCCATCGCCATACCATAATTATCCTGTCAAATTTGACAGGCGCATAAGAAGAGCCTTATTTTACCAAAATCACCAAAACAATTATATCTTCCCAGTTTCAGTAAAAAAATTGCTTTATTTTCCCAATTCATGAAGGACCAGGCTATTGTAAGATTTAGGTTAAAAAAACACTGACAGTAACCTCCCCTTTTTTTATTTTGGATATACCGTTAACCATAGCACAGGTGGGTTAGATCACTTCCTGGTTCAAATCCCAGTCTAGTACTACTGATTTTTATTTTCTCAGTCGGAACACTGCTGTTGATATTGTTTGGTTCATTTCATCTTTCTTTTTTATAAAAGTCCTGCAAGATATGGTTTTCTTTTCAAAAGTTATTTATCAAAGCTGTCATACATGTGATTGTTTTACTTATAATTATCTCCCCCCCCCCCCCCCCATATTTATAGGGAAAAAGAACAATAACACAATTGTATACATTATTTTATAAAGTGCCCTATCTAGCTAGAATAAGCCAATCTAAAGCGCTTTACAGTACATCGATATACAATTTACACAATCAATACAATTAGCGTATATACATTAATCAATTTAAATCAATTTTGAGGAATTTGCAGGAGATGTCTTATCATGCGCTATCTACTAGTCCTATGCCACCTGGCTAATGTCTCCCTATTTGTGTATGCCTGCATGTGTGCTGGAGATGTAATGTGTTTTGTTTGTAGTGGGACTGTGCTTCCAACGGTATCATTTAGAGTGCCACCTCACTTGAATGCTACACCACAAATATCGCACATTCACCCCAGACCAATTTATATCAAACAAACTTGATATGATAGAGATATCAGCTAAAGCAATACCAATATTAATCTATTATCTAACAAATAGGATAGTTGTTATACTAATCATATAAGTTGAAAAGTATTTCTTACATAAATTTTCACAATATTGTTATAATAAGTAACTGGTTACTGGAAAAACAATTAGCATACTGTTCTTTTTAATCATAAATATATTTCAAAGTCTTTTTATTGTGCTGCTGATTTTGAGCTTAGTTTCATTTAGTACTACATGTAACATGGCCGGGGAATTCGTTAAACAGGTATTCTTTAAAACTATCAAGACAAAAATATTGCTAAAAATTCTTGATGGTATATATAATTCCCTTGATTCTGTGATCTTGTTTCTACATCTGCATCAGGAATATGTGTTAAACTTCAGCTACAATGTCAACCTGAACGGTGATCTTAAAAATCTCTTACAAGTACTGAATCCAGACAGGTGTGTGTTTGATTGATGTCTGGGTTTCTTGTGCATTTGAACCGGTACCATCACCAATGAAATAACAAAGCATTTTAAACACCTAGATTATATTAATGTAACAAACGAGCACTTACTGCTGGTCAGTTATACTTGCTCATTTGTTTTGCCAATTACTTGTGTAGGTGACTCAGTGGAGACAAAAATTGCTTGACAGCATTAAAAATTCTAATTAATTGAAAATTTAAAGTTTGGAGAGACAAATTAAGGGAGTGATGGAAATTTTGTATGATAGTCAGATCAAAGTCGGAAATTTCCATGACAAAGCGTGAGAAATAGGAGATCACAGTTTTGATGCTAAAAACATGGGAGACTCCCGGTCATATTGGGAGACATCAAATGAGCTGTAGCCATGTCACAGTAGGTAAAGTCAGTGCCCAGTGTTTAGTTACTGTTTCTGGCAATGGTACAGATATTCTTAATAATATACAAACCTCCTCTGACATGGACAGTGATTTCTTGTCAACCTCTACAGGAATATTTTCCTTGTGGAGTGTAATTTCTGGCTGTCGTTTTTGATAAGCTAAAAGTGAAGCATATCCAATGCCTAACCAGGCACTACCAAAAATAGCATGTATAACGTCTGAATTCCTTTTCCAAAACTGTAAAATTCTGGCAGCCATCTGGAAAAAAACCAGGAAAATATGTTACTTTTTTTTAGAATTGTATCAAAGATATTCAAACATTTGCTAGTGAAACTGGAGAAAGAGAAAATGTAATGGCCAGAGCGGGGTTCAAACCCAGGTCCCTCCAAACCATAGTGGCAGACTCACTACTAATTGAGCTACCTGGTTGCTGACGATCGACACAGTCCAGTTCCACTACATTCCTCCCTCTTTTTTCTAAGCTTTTGCCACCAAAGACACAACTATTTACAGCCCAAGTTCATGTATCCCTTGCTTAGCGTACTCCCAATGCTTGAAACAAATTTTGTAACAGGAGAAAGAGAAAAAGTAAGACTTCCAGGGGTTCGAACCCAGGACCCTAGGCCTCCAAACTCTAGATGGATGCTCTACCAATTTAGCAACCTGGTCGCAGACAATCGATCTAGTGAGTTCTGCTAGCTACGTTAAAAAAGTTGAAATCAAATAGAATTCAATAAAAATAAGGAAATGAACTAGTTGCTAACTTTGAGTGCAAGAAAAACAATAACATAATAATAATAATATATAATAATCTTTAATCTCTAATAATCAGTATAAGGGGGTGCAATATCTCGTGGGGTGCGATACGTGAACAGATAATGTTATAAAAAGTCTAGAACCCAAATATTTATTATCACATTTATGTTCGATACTATATATATATCACATATATTAGCTATTTCACCTAAAAATAGATTATTTTTTTAAAAACAAAAACAACTGTTGTTTTTGGAAGCTTTTGGTGACATGTAGTGAAAGTAAGGTCAGTTTTTCATTTGCTATATATGATATATTCAAGAGCCCGAGCTTAGGTCTGTGGTCTTGACCACTCAGAGGTCTGTCAGTATATGGACCGTATAAACACAGGGGTTCGATACCGATATGGATCACACCCCAACTAAAGGTTTCACACCTTTTATACTCAACGATCACCGTTTACACTAACAGCTGATCAACATTTGTCTTTTTGCACATGTTGTTGGAGGGCACCGGCCAGCATCTTCAGCGTAATAAAAGCGCTTGAAAAAACACGGTAAGACCCTCGGTCGCCATACGTCCAACTGACCAAGACGGGCACCTGTAAATCAAACCGGAAGTTGCCGATTTTCACCTTCGGTAACATCCGGACATATCCGAGGGCAAAACAGGAAGACAACACTGCACAAAAATCTAACCTATCTTATGAGTCACATTGCAAAATGGTAACTAGAAAGGGTGTATTCCGACGTGTAACGAACTGTTAACATATTCAGAAGAATGTAGAAGAAGAATTATTTGTAATCGGTTTGGCATTTGTCCGCAAAAATGTCGAGATTTTTCCGATTCCTTAGCCGCCGTCGGACTGGCAGACGGCAGAAGCTTGGAGAACAAGCACCCATCAAAAAGAAGAATGCTATTACTTGTACGGTTATGTTATTGGATTCTACAGACTTCACACTAGATTTTTCCGTAAGTATTATTTGGATGAGTACGCAATTTATTGCTTGAGTCAAATTTCTTGCAGGTTTTGACGAATGTGACAAATACAGGTGAATCTCGAGCCGCTATGCAGGTGAAAGGAGGGGCAGGTTATTAGACCTGGATTTTATCGCAGTTATGTGATGTCTTTTAAATTTAGATTCTAAATCATATTATTTTTCTTGTTTTTAATACAACCAACCACTTTGTGTCAAAGTATTGCTTATTCTATATGTATAATACAGGTGTTTAGAAGTAAAGATACATTCAATGAACTAATAATACACACCCAAAATTGCTGATCATTGTTCAAATACGTACGCCAGTATCCTATTTAAAAAGTGAGTTTCAAGGAGGCATTCATTTTGTTATCAATATGAAGGCACAGTATCTTTTATGCATTTGGATTCTATTGAATTTCTGGTTCTGTATACTTTTTAATGTTACTTAAAATTGATAATTTGGACTATGGAATTTAATAAACAACAAACCTACCAGCTATATACCATAGTCTGGTTGAATTCACCCACATCAGCTTTCAACCACCCATTTGAGTAAAAAAGAAACCTAATTGTTTGCACATTCAACTAACTATCTTTGAATTTATCCAAGAAATAATTATTTTGTAACAAATAAACCAACAACAAGAAGACCCAAAAACAGCTGGCTAATGAACAGTATAACTGGACTGGGTCAGTCGGTCTAGAGTTCGGAGGGTCCCGGGTTTGAACCCCTGACTGGTTGTTGCATTCCTCTTTCTTCAGTTTTCAGTATTGTTAGCGAATTTGATATAGTGGAGAATTCATTAAGGTTTCAAGGAATTTAAAAAAGAGTTCAGTCCACTAATATATAGGTATGAGTCAATTTTCATGATATTTCACACAAACCATCATTTTCATCTGCTACTTATTAATTGCTGCTGAGTTTGATATGTAACTCTACCTCGACATGCAACTGAAGTTTTGTTTCGTTGTCTAGTTTCTGTGGGACACCAACTGATAATTGATTCTGACATGCCTGTCAGGAAGCATAACAAATTGTACCACTTGGATATGAAGACAGATAATTTTGTTTAGTTACATTAACAGTTCACCTTTAAGATTGACTAATTTTCATTGCATCTATTGTGTGTGTTAAAGCCCCAAATATTACATCAATGATAACGTTTCTTACAACTGCTTTAAACAATAAGGAAGTTTATGAAGGCAAACTGTCGGATATTTTTATTTTGTAATAATATTTTTACAAATGTATGTTGAGCTGATATCCTGATTTCAGCTGTGTACTTGCATATGCTCCAAAATCAAGGTTTTATCCACTATCCAGAGCTGTTATTAGTATACAATGCAATATATATACTGTAAGTTGTTGCCAGAAACAGGAATGTATTTTTAGCTTAAAAGATACTTGAAGTGTTGTTACTACTCCAGATCCATCTCTCTTTGAAATATGGTACACATAACCAGCCCATTTCTATCAAACTATATCTTTGTTATGTTAATTCAGTATCCTTCCTTTTTCATTTGCTGTTATATAAAGAGCACACAAAATGCTTAGTTTTGGATCTTCAAAGACAGAAAGGAAATGAGAAATAAGAATGTTTATTTAATTTCAAAAAGAATTATTTGGATCACATTATGTAGAAGTTGGTCTATATATATTTGACAAATGTGTATATGAGAAAGAAATTTATCTACAATAATTAACAAATTTAGTAGGCAATGTTTGGAGGCACATGAAGATGTTCCACTTTTACATAGATTAAATAAATGTTTATGCATCAAACTTTCAGCAATGTAGAGTATCATTTTTCATAATTTGTAGATAAACTCATTATTTATACCTATGGGGACTAAGTTTCTCTCTCCTTCCCCACCCCCATCAATTTACCAAAAAACTCAGTGATGTTGAAAGATTCAGCTCATTGCTGATAACAACTCTATTCTGTAAAAACACAAAAGATATTGATACCTTCAATTCAGAGCCCCAAAGAATTGATTTACTTGCCTATTTTACTTATCCATTGCATTCGTTCACACTTTTAAGCTGGTGACATTTCATGGTCACGGTTGTTGACACAGTATTAAATTGCTCAGTCGATAACACTTCACTGTGATGAGGGATATGAATAATGTACAGATGTATATACAGATAGATGTATGTTATTGGTTATGGTTTAGAGCTCTACGCTTTAGATGCAGCAGTGTATGTGTATGCCATAGCATTTCAGTATTAATGCAAAATAAAACATGGCCTGAATTATTCATCTTACAAATTTTGATGTTATTTTAATAATAGATTCAATTCTTTCTTTTGAAAATTCCTGGCTACTATAGCAAATAGCAATATCTGGAGATGGTACACATGCTTTTTTTATGGTTGCAATTGAACCTTGAGCATCAATGAATTTATGGCCTTAGACATAGACTTTTTTCAGCCCAATAGACATTGATAAGACTGGCCAAATTATTTGAAGTAGAAAAGTCTACTAAATATGCCCAGAGACAATACATGCAGACTGGTCATCCTATAAAATGTGATGTGTATTGGCAGGTAATGGTGGAATATTACCTCCAGGTTTCTCTTAGTAACTAAAGGATGCTTGGTTGATTGACTTCTAACATTACCTGGACGTCCAGGTAGCGATGTCTGGTACAGGTAAACAGAGACAACGGGGAGAGCAAAAGGTTGGTGTGATTTGAGGTGTCAATCACATCACTGGACCATATACACAGAGTCGTTTGTAAGGAGAGTGTGGGAGGTTGGTACAGTATATTTGTCATTAAATATACTTCTGAAGTGTCCCTGATAGTTGTTTACCATTTGTTTACCAGGCTTTTTTTAATTCCTTTATTACTAGAGTTCGTCCGCGCTGTTAGTTGTAGCCACACGTATACCTGTGTACCACACCTGTGATTAGATGTTTATCATAAGTGTTATATGTCCAGGTGACATAGGTGTAAGCTCCATGTATATACCTATATACTTGTGGTCAGTGTTTCCAGTTGTACTAATACCCATTTAACAGACCTATATAAAAGTATACTTAACAGTATACCTCTATAACCGTTAGTATTATTGTAACAGGTATTATTGTAACAGGTGGCACTTGTGCTCCATTGTGTATTACCTGTACTAGAAATGTACCTGTGGTGTGTTACATACTTACCTGTGTTCTACCTGAGACAATAGGTAGTGATGTACAGGTGACATGACATATACTCGTTAAGGTGTGTTGATACCACACTAGCGACTTCATGGTCCTGCATAAGATGTAAGAGGTTTTGTAATTTGACGTGAAATTTGAGTCTGGTCACCGCAGTACGAATATAATTTAGGAGTGTACTAAAGAAAACAGGTTATTTTATCTGTACTGAAATGGCACTGAATTAAAAGTATCTTGTATGTTTACAAAAATGATCATACATGTATTTAATACAAGCAGTCATTGATAAAATAACTTTTCGTAGCAGTCTAAAGTTAGATAAAAATAGTTTAAAGTACTTGTAATGGTAAATCAAAATTAGAATTATGGGAGTGTGATTTCAGATTCTTCAATATCATAAATTAATTGTCTGCAGACTTTAAAAAATCGAATGAATATGGTAAAGATAAAAATGTGTTATGGAATTTTTCCACTGCAATTAAGCTGATCAGGTATATAAATCATAACAACAGGCCTAGGTGAATCAGTAGTTATCTTCTCTTACATATGGTATACCAAAATTTGGGATTTGCATGTGCAAATTGTTGGATTTGCATGTATGTGTCATTCAAGCAACATTGGAAACTGAGAGTGGACGTACATTTTAAAATGAACATTAAAATTTTAATAGTTGAATAATTCTGTGTTTGTAATGAGTATTATGGTTTAGTAATATACTGTAAATATTTATCAACTGGCAGTGGATTGTAAATGAATGTCAGTCAGCATCAATGTCACTTTCAAATACAGATATATATATATGTGTATTTGTTATTAATTATATTGGATAATATTTATAGGAGACAAAGAATTGTATTTACGACAATATGTCAGTGTTCTTCTTGTCTCTGTATGTAAAGACAGATCTTTTGACAATCAGAGTGTAATTGTAAATATATGTGACAAACAGTGGCATAGCTTACATGTTTGCTTGTTTGCTCAAGCATACACTAAATACACTAATATATTTTTTAATTATGTATTTTTATCAATTTCTTTTGTTTTATGATTAACATCAATCATAAAAAAGGAAATAAATAAAAAATAAAACTTCTTGAAAATTTGAGTCTGATAAAATAGTGTTGTTATGCTATATGTCTATACACATTGACAAATCTTGAAGGTTAATGTAAATCCTTCTTATAAAGTCGTGTTTTTCTTGTTAACAAAAAGTCTAAACAGAGTTCCCGGAATACAAGATATTGCTTCTAGGGCCTATATAGTCAAATTCTTATTTTTTAGAATGCATTAGCACTTAAGTTAACCTTCACCATTAAATATTTGGATAGGTAGAGTAAAAGTAAAAATACATATATATATATATAGATAAATATAAATATTTTCAGATTTTAACAGTGCCTATTTTGTTGTGGCCTAATAGTATGACATATGACCTCTTAATGTTGTAAACTTTCCAGATGTGACAACTACACGTTCCATCTGACTGGAATCCATTGGGTGTTTAAAAATGATTGCCTATATGTCATCACAGCCGTGGTGAAGAGACATTTAAAAGTATGCACCATTATCCATTATATCAATAGGCACTAAAATTCCTGATACTTCATAAATATAAATCTGCAGATCACGAGTAGGCCTTTACCTATCCTCTAAAGGAGATATGGGTTAGACAGGTACTCACTTAATATAAACACACCTGAGATACTTGTAGCATGGAATAACACAACTGTCAGATCAACAGATATCTAAATGTATCCCAGACAAATGTGTGTCATGTATACATCTATTACAGTAGGAATGCATTCATTGATCAGTTTAGTAACCATTTGTAGAAATACACAGTTGATACAATTTCATATCAAACTCAAAATAGGATCCAAGACACAAAATGTTGTCTCTCTTTCTTACAATATTAACAAACTGTGTAAAGTAATAGGGTACATAGCCTAAGCTTGCCACCATGCTCTAAGGTCGCTTCCTCGAGTTCAAGGTCATGGTCATCTAAAATGGATGTGCTAATACCATTATGAAGTGATATGTATTTATTTACCAGTGCTTGTTTTTTAAATGCAACCATTCTAAAGTTTGAGTATGAAGGACTTTATGTAACTGGTTGTAATTTATTAAACCACCTGCATGCATGTACAGCCCCCTCGAGCTCGCCCCCCATCCCCATCCCTCTCACCACCACCCCCTCACCCCCCCTCACCATCCCCCCTCACCACCAA
>NW_018403984.1:1622994-1722619 GCF_002113885.1 Mizuhopecten yessoensis
CCACCCCACCCCCTCACCCCATCACCACCACCACCACCACTAAAAAAAACCCATTATTGTTCCTGTGTTAAATTTAGCTTCACTTATAATTGAACTGATTTATTGAAGTTGTCAGCCTCCTTCTAGCTTTGGAATGAATTAAACTGCCTTCAAAATTTAATGACATAAACATTACCTCTATTGTTACAAATTGTTTCTGGTAGCTGGGTTTTCCCCAGGACTCTTATAGAGATAATTCATTACCTGCTCCAGGATGAGTGATTCATATAGACATTACTGTAACACAGTAGCAGTGACTGCAGTGTGTGGGAACCAGCACACTTGATGTATAATGCTATCATTACACATGTTTTAGGTACGGGAGGTACATGCTAAAGCCATTCATACCCACCAACAATGTGGCCGACACTCAATGTTATCGCAAATATCAACTCGATATATGATATCTCCTTATTTAAAATTCTTGTGTCTTGAATTATTTATTCGGTTTTAAAAGCAGTTAATGTTATGTTAACTTGTCCATTTGTAAAATCATGTATACCATTTAATTAAATTTCAAGGTGTAATTGATATAGCATGTAAATTAGTATAGAACTCTTTTTTGGGAAAGAGGTACATTTAACAATTAATTAAGATATATCCTTACGTCTATTTACTGGTACGTATAACAATTAATTAGGATATATCCTTACGACTGTTTACTGGTACATTTAACAACTAATTAGCATATATCCTTACGTCTGTTTACATATTGACATGCCTGATCACAAGAGCAAGTGCATTTACTTTGAAATGTATGTAGTTTAAAAAGTAAAATTTTAAATAATGAGTTGTTTTTACCTGAACAAGCAATTGGCACTTGTTGTCATTATAGTTCCATTACATGTAAAACCACAAATGATATTAATTCACAATAATTATGTAAAAATATTGAATCCATATTTTTTTCATTTCCTTGTTAAAAGTATTATTTGTGTATACAACAATATCAAAATATACATATAGAATTTACTTCTCAGTGTTAATTTAATATTTTTTACAATTCGGTTGACATTATGTCCACCTTCTTAATACCAGTATGTCAAGCCTATTCCGAGCCTTAATGGTTGGTGCTAGTGTAGATCTGGATAGTTATAGGAACGCATTTTCACCAACATCTTGAACAGCTGTTCTTTAAAAAAATTTGTTCCATTAAATTTATGAATGATAATACATGCTCAATATAGCTACACATAAATTCTTTTTAATTTGTACCATTGGATAAAATATATTACACATTTGCCACGTTGATTTGAATTCCCATTGTGATAAATATATATATATATATATATATGCTGTCCTTCATAGCTATGCTTACAAACAGAATTTGATAGGCCATATTTATAGCTAGCTGACCTCAGCTATTTTTTTAACAAGACTGACAATTTATGTTTAAAATGTCAATCTTGAAATTGAAATGTGGAATTTAATGCTATACATTTCACATTAAACGAATATCTTTGCAAAAATAAGGAAACATATCTTGGAGAAAAAAAAAATTAAAAAAATAGCCCACTCTGATCTTGTCTTGATGCATCATACACTTAATCTGGCGATGACATCACTAACATGACACCATAGCCTGAAGTCGTTACAGCCATGGCGTTATACCTGCCAATATTGATTTCACCTAGCCGACCATGAAGTGTAAACAATGGTTCAGTATAAGTGAGCTATGGAGACCTCGAGGCAAAAACAGAAACAACTTCTTTTCATTCATGAAGAACAAAGGTGTTTTCTTAACATGTTGAGTTCATGAGAAAGAAATTTACCTTCCTTCATCTGTTAAAAATATCTTGTAAATACTATTAACACCAAATATAAAAAAAGCTATTCAACTATTGGGTCTCTTTGAATTGATACATCAGAGTTTATAAACTTAAATTACCATTTTAGCATCTGGACAATACCTGTGTGTGATGTTTTAGTGGTACATCAGATACTGCATTTGACTGTCAAAGGATTGAAAAATAACAACCGTACGTTTCTCTGTTGTGATCATGATTATTTTATTTTTTCTTGCATTTCTTTTTAGGGACTATTAATTAATTTATTAACCAGGATAACAAATATACACGTAGAGTTTATTGTTTTACAAATTTTCCAAATTCTTTCTAATATTTTAGTCAAATAATTAACCATGCCCACGTGTCAGAATTACATGTGCAGTAGCTATATATATATATAGTTTTAGCTGTAATATAATTTACTTTTAGTAAGCAACATTCTACTGTGACGATTGCATTGTCGTAGATGTAAATATCACAGCCTCTGGTGTCTAGCTATATATATAGACGGGCCATGTACGAGGTTGTATTGATCATTGAAGTGGATTTGGACTTCCACTCGGTCCATATGTGAATTAATATAGATATAAAATCTATAGCAATGCTACATAGTCTTATATGACCACATGTAACTTGCTCAGGTGTGATGTAATTTTACCGGTGCAGGTAAATCAATCATCCAGGTAATAACATGCAATCAACATGTACAGGTGACAATTCTATTAGCAAGGGATTCAAGTGTACAAATGTAGGTTATAATTGACTTACAAGAAATCAATATACAGTAGGTAATAATCAATTTAGGTGATAATTACATTGGCCAGGTACAGATACAGATAAAAGTTTATATATAAACTGTACTTGAAGGTGGTACACATATCGTGTATGCACAATTGTATGCCTGTTTGGTGCCGCTAATGAAATTTTGATGATTTTTTTTAATTTTCTTTATAAAATAAGGCCATTTTCAAAGGCATTATATTACCCACCATAAAATATTGATTTACACATTTGCCATCCATTTATACATTTTCTGCTTTAGTTTTAGAAAAAAAAAATCTAGGCCAGAAATGTGAACCTCTGGTACAGCATAAGTGGAATACAAATTGGAGATTTGAATACATAGGTTTAGAATAAGTACCTGTGGCTAGGTGTCATTCCTGATGATCAGATAACAATCTAAAAACAACCTTTAATTTCAATGAATGTAAAGAGGCTGAATTATTGGACTGGAACAGTTCATATATTTCATGTATATTCAAGCTGTGTTGTCATAGATAGTTGGTCTGGTACAGGTACAAACATAATATATAAGAAACAGGACCAGCTTTTATGTACCGGTATGTTACAATTCAGCCTGTCACAGAATCGTCTATAGGGGTCTATATCCTTACACTGCAATGTTAACCACAGACCCAGGTTATGGGGTGGTGCATACCATAATCTCTGTGATAAATGCCCAAGATTAAATAATAAGAATCCCCACCCTAGTACATGCCACTCCTGTAATAAATCTACATCACCCCTTCCCCACCTCCCTGTGATATTTGTTGCAGGAAAGTCTTGAACATCAAAACTGCTGGTGAGTCCAATAGATACATAATATTAGAAGGTTCTGAAAATGGGGGAGAGTTAATTATATAATTCTGCAAGAAATTAACATGAGGCTATAGGACACAAATATCTGTGTTCCAAAAATCACTGACGTCCTAAATAAATTCTTCTCTTTCATGAATTCCCGTTACTTCAATAAATACCAAGTAAGCAAGGTACTATCTTTGGAAAGCTTGTGCTAACCAGTCTGTTGGCCTATCCCTGAACAAACAGCATGGTCCCTTTTTGTTCAACGTTATATTAGCTTGCTTTATGTATTTTGTGGATTTGTCCATTTAACGAAGATCTCTGTCTGCCATAGCATGTAATCTGTGATGATCGAAACATAGATAATTATAATGTTTCCCTAAAGTACTACTGAGTGCACATGTACAGGGACAAAAGCGTTTTCTGAGTTTATTATAACTAACATAAACACCAGAAAACTTACAACATAAAGATTGTTTAAATATGTGTTGACGATTGCCGGTTGCTGGGTTAAGTGGGGTGGGGGAGAAGAGCTCACCGACCAAAGGATATGTCCATTCCTGCACATGAATGTCAGGAAATGTAAGTTTTCAAGTTATCAGAGTTGATATTCATGATATTCAAATTAAAACAAGTATTTATATAATTGGGCATCAAGGAGTTGACTTTTGCCACTTGTGGTACACTTAAGTTGGTTATCTCCCAGGATGTAGACAAGGTACACAGGGCTGTGTTTACCTAGCCCTCTACTGTTGTTGTAAGTTACAGGGTGTTGTGTACACGCCCCCCAAAACTCCTTCACTCTACGATACACTATCACCTCTGGTATTTCATTGACACAAATCTCTATCTTCAAACTGAATGCCTATAGTGTACATGTTACCTACTTAAGGATGTATGCTATATCTTGATTGGACAATAAACCTCCAATCCAAAAGAGTTCTTTACTTATAATTATATGAAGTGTGCTTATGAATGGAAAAGTTAATAATTAATAATACATTGAAAAGGTACACATGTCAGAAAACCTTGAAGTATTTCAGCATTACATTTACCATACATATTAGGTATTGGTATTTATAAAAATGTGAGGGGAGATAACTTTTGATGCACATTGTAGGTTTCTTTTGAAAAAGCGATGCATGTCACAATACTGTATAACGTAGCATACACCATTAAAAATTACAGGTAGGTAGGATACACCCTGAACAATTTAATTTCAGTAAAGTAGCTTGCACTCATAAGAATTACGGTAAGGTATATGTAGCTTGCACCCATAAGAATTACAGCAATAAGGTATATGTAGCTTACACCCTAAAGAATTACAGTAAGGTATAAGTAACTTATACCATAATAATTACAGTAAGGTGTAAGTAACTTGTACCCATAAGAATTACAGTAAGGTATATGTAGCTTTCAGCCATAAGAATTACAGTAAGGTATAAGGTAGCATACACCCTTAACAATAACCTAACATTGTGGTGATGTTGCCTGTGCTGGTATTAAACTGTGAGTATAAACACATGGTCTCAAGTTGAGCAATAGTGCTTATAGTATATATACAAGATGTGTGGAATTTGATAAGACATTTAAGCCAGCTTATGTTACAGGTTAGAAAGTAGGTCAGTCTTCAGTAATGATGCAGGTTGATATAGTGGGTAGTGTATTGTAAACAATGAGAGATTTGTATCCTTGAAATAGTATTAATTTCACAGAAATATTTTAAATTCATTATATAAACGCATTCTCAAAACATATTTCTGTAATAATTAAGAAGTAGCATATATATATATATATATATATAAAACCAAAGAAGACGAAATACTTTATGGTAGAAATTCCAAGGCTGAGGTGGTTTCTTGTAGCAAAGGAAACATTCTTAATTTATATCTAATTCTGCTTGATAAAATACTGCCTTTATAATATATCCCGCTGTTTGTCCATAACAACATCAGAACCTCTTTCTGGAGGAGGCCCCAATGGTGTAATGGTCAAAGTCTTTGATGTTATACGTTTCTTAGCTAGGTGACAGCTATAGGGCATGAGTCAAAAATTGTCTTGGTAAGATGTATTTGTTTGTTACATAACGGATTATGAGCATAATAAATGATTTAATATATGAACTTCCTCTGGTATTTGTGCTGTTATATATATAGTATTAAGTAAACTATCCAGACTTTTACTATCTCTCATTAAGGCTGTATGCTACATTATCTTACCTGTTGTATCTATGACTAGTATTAGAGTTATCTCCCCTAATTATTGTTGAATTAGCATTATCTGGTGATTCTAAGATAATGCTGATTCTAAATTTCCTGATGAATGATCGTTAAATTTTCTCCAGGTTACCTCTTAAGGGATATTTTACAAGTGTCTAACTGTGGAACTCTAATGGGTAGGATGTATATAATATAGGAAGGTGACATATATCCTTAGGTAGATTTTTACACAATGGAAAAATGAAGCTTTCTAGATAGTTACCGGTCAGTAATCAATGAGTAGTGGGGCAGTGAAGCTAACTAGATGGTGATCATGATCGGTCATGGACAGTAATTAATGAGTAGTGGGGAAATGAAGCTAACTAAATGGTGATCATGATCGGTCATGGACAGTAATTAATGAGTAGTGGGGAAATATATGAAGCTAACTAGATGGTGATCATGACCGGTCAGTAATCAATGAGAAGAGGGGCAGTGAAGCTAACTAGATGGTGATCATGACCTGTCAGTAATCAATGAGTAGTGGTGAAATGAAGCCAACTAGATGGTGATCATGACCGTTCAGTAATCAATGAGAAGTGGGGCAATGAAGCTAACTAGCTGGTGATCATGACCGGTCAGTAATCAATGAGAAGAGGGGCAGTGAAGCTAACTAGATGGTGATCATGACCGGTCGGTAATCAATGAGAAGTGGGGCAGTGAAGCTAACTAGATGGTGAGCATGACCGGTCAGTAATCAATGAGAAGTGGGGCTGTGAAGCTAACTAGATGGTGATCATGACCGGTCAGAAATCAATGAGAAGTGGGGCAATGAAGCTAACTAGATGGTTATCATGACCGGTCAGTAATCAATGAGTAGTGGGGCAGTGAAGCTAACTAGATGGCGATCATGACTGGTCAGTAATCAATGAGTAGTGGGGCAGTGAAGCTAACTAGATGGTGATCATGACTAGTCAGTAATCAATGAGTAGTGGACTTGCGTCGGTGACCGGTCATGATCAATAATTATCAATGAGTAGCGAGGTACATGAAGCTAACTAGATGGTGATCATGACCGGTCAGAAATCAATGAGAAGTGGGGCAATGAAGCTAACTAGCTGGTGATCATGACCGGTCAGTAATCAATGAGTCGTGGGGCAATGAAGCTAACTAGATGGTGATCATGACCGGTCGGTAATCAATGAGAAGTGGGGCAGTGAAGCTAACTAGATGGTGAGCATGACCGGTCAGTAATCAATGAGAAGTGGGGCAATGAAGCTAACTAGATGGTTATCATGACCGGTCAGTAATCAATGAGTAGTGGGGCAATGAAGCTAACTAGATGGGGATCATGACTGGTCAGTAATCAATGAGTAGTGGTGAAATGAAGCCAACTAGATGGTGATCATGACCGTTCAGTAATCAATGAGAAGTGGGGCAATGAAGCTAAATAGATGGTCATCATGACCGGTCAGTAATCAATGAGAAGTGGGGCTGTGAAGCTAACTAGATGGTGATCATGACCGGTCGGTAATCAATGAGAAGTGGGGCAGTGAAGCTAACTAGACGGTGATCATGACCGGTCAGTAATCAATGAGAAGGGGGGCAGTGAAGCTAACTAGATGGTGATCATGACCTGTCAGTAATCAATGAGTAGTGGTGAAATGAAGCCAACTAGATGGTGATCATGACCGTTCAGTAATCAATGAGAAGTGGGGCAATGAAGCTAACTAGATGGTTATCATGACCGGTCAGTAATCAATGAGTAGTGGGGCAGTGAAGCTAACTAGATGGCGATCATGACTGGTCAGTAATCAATGAGTAGTGGGGCAGTGAAGCTAACTAGATGGGGATCATAACCGGTCAGTAATCAATGAGAAGTGGGGCAGTGAAGCTAACTAGATGGTGATCATGACCGTTCAGTAATCAATGAGAAGTGGGGCAGTGAAGCTAACTAGACGGTGATCATGACCGGTCAGTAATCAATGAGAAGTGGTGAAATGAAGCTAACTAGATGGTGATCATGTCCGGTCAGTAATCAATGAGAAGTGGGGCAGTGAAGCTAACTAGATGGTGAGCATGACCGGTCAGTAATCAATGAGAAGTGGGGCAATGAAGCTAACTAGATGGTTATCATGACCGGTCAGTAATCAATGAGTAGTGGGGCAGTGAAGCTAACTAGATGGGGATCATGACCGGTCAGTAATCAATGAGTAGTGGGGCAGTGAAGCTACCTAGATGGTGATCATGACTGGTCAGTAATCAATGGGTAGTGGTGAAATGAAGCTAACTAGATGGTGATCATGACCGGTCGGTAATCAATGAGAAGTGGGGCAGTGAAGCTAACTAGACGGTGATCATGACCGGTCAGTAATCAATGAGAAGGGGGGCAGTGAAGCTAACTAGATGGTGATCATGACCGGTCAGTAATCCATGAGTAGTGGTGAAATGAAGCTAACTAGATGGTGATCATGTCCGGTCAGTAATCAATGAGAAGTGGGGCAGTGAAGCTAACTAGACGGTGATCATGACCGGTCAGTAATCAATGAGAAGGGGGGCAATGAAGCTAACTAGATGGTGATCATGACTGGTCAGTAATCAATGAGTAGTGGACTTGCGTCGGTGACCGGTCATGATCAATAATTATCAATGAGTAGCGAGGTACATGCTGTATGTATACAGTTTGTAGGGTCATAGTAACAGATAGGTGTATGGGAGTGTGTTGGCCCGAACTTAAATCACTAAAATCTTACATATCACTTCAGACCAGGCAGACAGACACACAATGGGAGATCTAGTGGGGACATTCTCTGTCTTGTTTGTACAAAACTTCAGGATGTATCACACTTGTATTTCTGACTGTGCGCTGAGCAGGTGTGAAAGATAGTGTATGCACATATAGGTATATACGTTTATATACAGTCGGCGCCAGAAAAGATAGTGTATACACATACAGGTATATACATTTATATACAGTCGGCGCCAGAAAAGACACACCTACATCTATATACTTTACACTTGTGGCTAGAAAAGATATACATTTTACTACACACTTGCATGTAACCAGAAATGACACACCCCTACTTTTACTAAACGTCCATAGCCAGAAAAGCCTTACCTTACACCTTACATCAGTACATATCTGGGTATATATGCATGTGCTCAATACCCTAGCTACCAGAATAGATCCCCCCCCCCCCCCCCCCCCCCCTATATACTGTATACCAGGACATTTTTGTCACAGTTTCACATTCACATTTTTTGCCCTCTGTAAAACATTATAACAGTAAATGTGAAGGGCGAAATAAAATTGATGAATATGTTTCCCGGTTTAAAGTATAGTACACTTTACAATGGTAGCCAGAAAAGTAATGCTGATAATATGTATTTTACATTTGATAACTAATTATGTCCTTTCATGATATATAGCGATTTGCATATCCAATTATTTACTACAGACACACAGATAACTTAACTAAATTCGAGACAACCTTTGCAAAACACCACAATACTATAATATACAACTTATTTGGCGTGAAAATCACCCCTGTACAATCAAGTCTCATTAGTTCAGCTGTGGCCACCTCCAGTTGCTGCCATTCGTAAGTGGAAGCAGATTATCATATCAGAAAACAGGCATCAGTTCCAAACAATTAAACCAGACTCAATTGTACAAAAATAAAATTCAGATGCTGCATATACTAGGTAATACATGTACATGTAGAGTGTATTTGGGAAATAACATATTACTTGGACTCTATCAAAATTACTGTAGAAACTAAATGGTGTATTTAGAATAGAATTCTTACATGTACTGTATTTGTGAAGTCATGTACCTATCTAGATTATAGATTTTGGAGAATATAAATTAAAGTCACTGTATCTGAGTAAAATTATGCTGATTAATAACCACTTTAATGCTGTTGTATATATGTGTAGGGGAACGTCCTGTAGGCGTTAAGTCAGGGAAATAGTGTAATAAAAGAAATTTGTCCCTTCACCCACCACAGCGTGCATGCATGTCATACCACAAAACTAGTGTGACATATTATAAGTGAAACAGTGTACTGGTTCACTTCACCAGCACCTACCTTTCAAGGTGAAATTTTAACAACACAGCTCTTATGTTTCACTTGTATTCATACAATGTCATCTCACCTGTGGGCAAGTTGTTACGTAATGCAAACATTCGTTATGAAGTATTCTGGTACACTTTCTGTGTGTTATTTGTACAAATAACCTCGGTCCTGTATTACAGTTGTATATTCAGCCTAATGACTTGTAAAAATTGATATTTCAAAGTAGTTTTTATTTGGAAAAGTTACGCCCTCTCCACATGGTAGTCTGGATGGCGAGATTTTGAACAACAGGGTTTGGCTGTTCAAAGGACTGTTACCTTAACAAGATACTGAATAAAATGTTTTATCTTCAGTATTTTTTTAAAAGTTATTAAAGAATCATAACTTAAACTATATATGTCAAGATTTTAAATCATAGACAAAAACGTGAAAACTTTGATGCAATTTTGGATGGATACAAAACATCATACATATTGAACATTTGAGTTAATAGCCTGTTATATAATTTTTGACAGCACTTCAATCATTTCTGTGCCCTTGGTTTTGTTTTTCAGAATGTTGTTTCCATTTCCATATTCTGCAACACTAAAAAGTTTTTATAATACATCTTTAATGAACCCCATTGGAGCTAAAAAAAAATATGTTAACTATACAATAAGGTACATACTTGCTTAGTGCTTACTCTCCCTATTTTGGAGGGAGACTACCAATTTTGGACTCAAAATGGAGCATTTTTAACCAGTTAATTGATGATACGGTTGATCTAGCTGTTATAGGTTGAATTGTTGTACTTATATTTAGATATCCAGGGATTTAATTGATCTGACTAACAACTTTTCTTCCATTTCCAGAAAAAGGCTGATGGCAAGGAGCTGTTTGAGCAGGTGTTTTATCATCTTGACATCGTAGAGAAGGATTACTTCGGGCTGCAGTACACCGACCACCACAATGTCAATGTAAGTTATATATACCTACGGACTTGGACTAAGGTTTGTCATATAATGCAGTTACATGTCTGTAGCTATAGTATCTATACTACTGGCCAAGTCTGAGGTGAATCTTCTGTAATATAAGTACCAGCTCTAGCTTGCTATTGGCCTAGTAGGCAGAGGTCAATCTATTGAAGGTCGATCTATAGTTATTGGTCAAGGACAATCTGTTGTAAATTCTACCTAGCTACTGGCCAAGGTCAATCTATTGCTATTACAATATACTGGTCAATGTGAAGGTTAGACTTCTGTTGGTATCACCTGGTTAAGGTCAGAGTCTTCTTCTGCTAGCTACCATCTACTGGTTAAGGTCAAGGTCGGGCTTCAGTTGGTACCACCAGGTCAAGGTCAAGTTTTTTACCGATAGCTACCACATGGTAAATTATGCTATAAGTAACACCTACTGGCCAAGTTCGAGGTGAATATATACTCTAAGTCATATGTATTGGACAAGGTCAATTTCACCATTGATCAATGTCAATATCAGTCTACTGCCATTTCCATTAAAAGGTCAAAGTCAGTCTGTGGTAATTACTGCTATCTGTGCAGGAAATCAGCTGTTTGTGATATAAACTGATTATCAGAAAATGGGTGAATGATGTTGTAATGTTACAGAATTAAACTGAGATACAATACAGACACCTCTTAGTCATAACATAGACCTATAAATATACACTGATTAATGGTGGCATGGATAAGATAGCAGGGGGCTGGCGGTGTGATACCAGACACAATGAGGTCGTTATTTCACCTAATTATAAACTGTTAGTGAATAGTAAAGAGTCTTGTGTCAATAATAAATAAATAGTGTTGGTATATACTTTTAAGGAAACTTGCACCAAAGTTTCTAATTAATTAAATATTAACTAAAATTAAGGAAGCTTACACCAAAATTGCAAGACATCTGTTTTTGAAGTTAAAAGCTTGCATCAAATTAAATATCTCAAAATATCTTGAGAAAACTTGCAACTAAGTTTTTAAACAACTGGTATACTTTTTGTACAAAAGTGTTGAGGATTAGATTGAGGACACAGAAATCACAAGATATTTACTTTGATAAAAACACATTGCACCAAACTCAATATTACATATGTACAAATATATTGTGTGTTAATTTAAACTGAATTATGGAGAACCAATCTCAGCAGTGTTACTGTTGTATGAGATTCAGGAGAAAGCCAGATAAATATTCTTATGGAATTCAGTTGTGCTGTCAGAAGTGGTTAACACTGTAGTAGTAGGTAGAGGTAGACAATAACAGGAGGTTTTGGATCTCTTCAGCAAATCTAGGATGGTCAACAGTCATATTATCTAGTTTCTGACAAAGGCTTCAATAATTTACAGAAGAGATCCTGAAAATGTTGTCCTCATCTATATCAAGTAAAAAATTATCTGACATCTGTGCATACATTTCTGTTTAAAGAAACTTACTCCAAAATTTTAAAACATTAAAATTGTTAAGGATCCTAGTAGCAAGTTATAACAAAATATTACGGGTATCAGAATACCTTCAGATTTAGGGAAACAACATGTACTTAAAATTTCAAGGGAAGTCTGTCTTTTGAAGTTTATCTTTCTCTGGCTGATATATTATAGAAACATTAGACATGTTATATATCGTTGGGCCCATGCTTAATATATTGACCAGTTTCTATTATTTCTTAATTTATTTTTTTAGCACTGGCTAGACCCAACAAAAAGGATCAAGAAACAAGTCAAAAGTAAGTAGTCAAATAAGGGATCAAATATATAAATAATTTTAGGAAAGTCAACTAAATAAGTGTTTCGAAAACCAATGATTTTAAAAGGCAATAAACCCATTTCAATGCTTTATATCTTTCCCCTGATGTCATGAGTGATGTGATTAGTAGAACACTAGACCAATCTGAATCAGGCTTTGTTTACTGGTTCAAAATGATGTTCATTGATGAGCCAATGTATCTATGTAATTGATGTACGTTCAGTTTTACTCTGTATACAATTGTAGGTTTGATTACCAGGTCCTAGCACTCGTCCCTGCCTTAATTATCCATTTAATCAGATATAAATCAAAGCACTCGTCCCTGCCTTAATTATCCATTTGATCAGATATAAATTAAAGCACTCGACCCTGCTTTATCCATTTGATCAGATATAAATTAAAGCACTTTGCTTTTACTTCACTGTTTGGCATGGAAAGAGGATTGTTTTCTTTTTGTTTTACTTAATTGTTTATAATTATGATTGACTCATTTACCCCTGAAATCTCATAATGAACTATACCAACCTTTGAATTGGGAGAGTTCAAATGTGTCTTCAAGGGTGAATGAGTTAAAGAATGCATGGTAGTCTATATATGTTGGAATGTGTTTATGATGATAATATATGTTCCTATTTGCAGTTGGACCACACTATACATTCCGATTCCGTGTCAAATTTTACCCTTCGGATCCTAATAACTTACACGAAGAGCTTACTAGGTATGTTCAAATGTAGCTGTACAGTTATTCTGGAGCATGTGTGTTTATGAGATAGCACTATCGTTACATAGAGTTGAGAATATTTTTATCTTATAATGTGGCATCTCGTGGGTCGAATAGCCTATATCAGTATTTTAATTCATTGTTTAGATTTGACCACATTTGTTAGAAAATTTGAAAGAGACAATTGTTTAATGCTTGTATGTCGATGATCAGAAAATTCCGATCTCGGCAAATCCTAATGATTTACTCCGATCTATGACCTTTGGAGTGATACCGGAAGTTATTCATTTTATAGAGGTATATGTGTATTAATTAAATTTATCTGTTCGTTCTGTGATAAAATTCTAGATAGTCCAACTAGTCATTTTATTTGGAGGAAATTAGCTTTCTAGCATTATGCTATGTTGAAAAGTCTGATTTCAGTGTTTTTGATTGATTTTGTTTGTTAATATATGACTTCACTCTACGACTCATTTCAGATATCAGTTTTTCCTGCAGTTAAAAAGTGATCTGCTGTCCGGGAGACTTGAAGCCAACTTTGACACCAGTATTGAGCTATCCGGATTCGCACTTCAATGTAAGCAAATCAGTGACTATCGGATTTCAAAATCAATGTTAGGGCAGGTTAAAAGATATCAATGTTCCATCCGCCACTGTTGAGGTATAAGCTAATTTAAGGGAAAATGCAAATGAAATGAGGAGCATTATATTACATCACAGTTTTAGTACATATTTAACCTATCCAAGATGTTTGCAATTATAATTTTCAATATATCCCTGAGGTACACATAAGTGATACAAAGTTAAGTTAATGTTGGTTTGTGTTGTCAGCTGAACTTGGTGACTATGATGTGGAGGCGCATACACCTGGTGTTATATCAGAGTTCCACTTCGTCCCCAACCAGACTGAGGAAATGGAACTGGAAATGGTGGAACAATTCAAAACATGCCGGTTTGTAACAAGAGATCTCGCTAGTCTAGAGTGACGTCTTTTACTGATTACTCCAAACAGTCAAATTGTGTTAATTCAACCACCACCAATCTGGTTGTTCCTCTGTCTCACAAGTGTTTTCAAGAACATTTCTCATAAAATTTTCATATTATAGACAGAATCGCATTCCAGCCATTTCAAAATTCATCACTTTTTTTGTTATGGCTTAACGTTTGAAAAAAAAAAAAAAAAAAAAAAAAAATTGAAAACTTGTTGAACAAACCAGCAGGGGAAAATTCTTAAACTCCAAAGCTTCATGGTAAATGTCTTCACATTATAAACGAATGGGTTCCATGTAGGTTTAAGATGTGTAAACTGTGAAATTAAATTGGCTTTGTGATGACTTGTAGATACTTGCTTGCCTTTCAAAAAATGTATAACCCAAGGCTGTAGGTGATATAAAAATCATTTGAATAAACATAAGAATATTGTAATGAAAACTTTTGAACTGAGCATACAAGATGTTCTTTTGAAACATCGCAAAACGACAGTACAATGAACTTATATTTAATAATGGCAACATTTTTTAAGACACCTTTTTATACACAGATTGAAATTTTTGATGGGATGAATTGATGATATTAAGTTTCGTCCTGTGCTCTGATTGGTTGAAAGTTTCCACTTGGCATTGGATAGACCTATATTTTCCCTCCCCCATGGTATTCTTGTTTAAAACTGTCAGTTGTGTTGTGTACTAAGATGAATTTATTTTGTTTTCTCCAGGGGACAAACTCCAGCCATGGCAGAGCTGAACTACCTGAACAAAGCCAAATACCTGGAAATGTACGGGGTGGACATGCATTTTGTAATGGTAGGTTCCAAGGCTTACGAGTTTAGATATAAACAGGTTACTAGGACCATTTTGTAATGGTAGGTTCCTAGGCTTACGAGTTTAAATATAAACAGGTTACTAGGACCATTTTGTAATGGTAGGTTCCTAGGCTTACAAGTTTGGATGTAAACAGGTTACTAGGACCATTTTGGAATGGTAGGTTCCAAGCCTTACGAGTTTAAATATAAACAGGTTACTAGGACCATTTTGTAATGGTAGGTTCCTAGGCTTACAAGTTTGGATGTAAACAGGTTACTAGGACTATTTTGTAATGGTAGGTTCCAAGGCTTACGAGTTTGGATATAAACAGGTTACTAGGACCATTTTGTAATGGTAGGTTCCTAGGCTTACAAGTTTGGATATAAACAGGTTACTAGGACCATTTTGTAATGGTAGGTTCCTAGGCTTACAAGTTTGGATGTAAACAGGTTACTAGGACCATTTTGTAATGGTAGGTTCCTAGGCTTACAAGATTGGATGTAAACAGGTTACTAGGACCATTTTGTGATGGTAGGTTCCAAGGCTTACGAGTTTAAATATAAACAGGTTACTAGGACCATTTTGTAATGGTAGGTTCCTAGGCTTACAAGATTGGATGTAAACAGGTTACTAGGACCATTTTGTAATGGTAGGTTCCTAGGCTTACAAGTTTGGATGTAAACAGGTTACTAGGACCATTTTGTGATGGTAGGTTCCAAGGCTTACGAGT
This sequence comes from Mizuhopecten yessoensis, assembly GCF_002113885.1. Taxonomy (NCBI): domain Eukaryota; kingdom Metazoa; phylum Mollusca; class Bivalvia; order Pectinida; family Pectinidae; genus Mizuhopecten; species Mizuhopecten yessoensis. Next base: position 1,638,662 of record NW_018403984.1, read on the forward strand.
TTAAATATAAACAGGTTACTAGGACCATTTTGTAATGGTAGGTTCCTAGGCTTACAAGTTTGGATATAAACAGGTTACTAGGACCATTTTGTAATGGTAGGTTCCTAGGCTTACAAGTTTGGATGTAAACAGGTTACTAGGACCATTTTGTAATGGTAGGTTCCAAGGCTTACGAGTTTAAATATAAACAGGTTACTAGGACCATTTTGGCATAGTCATTCTAGAATTTCAACCAGCAGAATCTGAAAGAAAAGGGCAGACTTAGATCTGTATGGAGTCACCTCAGGAAAATTAGGGATGTGCATTTTAAAGGGGACCAGATCTAGATGTGCCTGACTGAAAGTAAAATGCTGACTATTGCTAGTTTGCATTATTTCTAAATGCACAAGGTTTATCCACAGGTATATTTCAGGACTTGTTATAAAACTTACACATGAACAAAAAATTGTCACAAAATTCTGGACCTGTGCAGTTTTAGATCTGCTTATAAGTTATCACCGAATATTTCAGCACCACATTAATGGTTTCATCCAGGTTACATTGGGTAAAGATGTGGTTGTGCGCAGCTTTTACCCTAGTGATCAGTTGAACATTTCAACCGGGTTACATTGGGTAAAGATGTGGTTGTGCGCAGCTTTTATCCTAATGATCAGTTGAACATTTCAACCGGGTTACATTGGGTAAAGATGTGGTTGTGCGCAGCTTTTACCCTAGTGATCAGTTAAACATTTCCAGGATTGGAATTAGCTGTAAGTCTACTGATATACATTTTCAGGGCCGTGACGGGTCAGAGTATAAGCTGGGACTCACACCAACAGGTATTTTGGTTTACGAGGGCACGGCCAAGATTGGACTCTTCTTCTGGTAAGTACAGTCAAATGAAGTATATTAAGTTCTGATTATTAAATTAATCTTTTCAGAAACACATCTCCCAATTTATCCCCAGGTAACTGAAATATGTTTTTAACTTTTTCAGGCCTAAAATGACGAAATTGGACTTCCGCGGTAAACTACTGACTCTGGTGGTAGTCGAGGATGACAATGAGGTGAGGACTAAAACAAATCTATCACTCCTGTGCAGTTTAGATATAAAAAAAATAACCTGAAATGATCATTACAATTAATTAAACATTTCTGTGACTTATAAGATATATATCTATGGCTGTCTCTGTTCACTTAAAGTTTTACAAAGTATTTAAGGATATGATTGAGTTTATAGTTATGAATGAACACAAAATACTATAGGAAATGCAGAGTACAATAAATCTAGTTCATAATGATTTTTCAATTTCCATATTTTTGAAATCTTTCACATTTGTGTTTTCTAGGGTAGAGAACAAGAACACACTTTCGTGTTCCGACTTGAAACTGAAAAGGCATGTAAGCATTTATGGAAGTGTGCGCTGGAGCACCACGCATTCTTCCGTCTAAAGGGGCCCGTAAAAGGACCAGGCACGCGACAGAACTTCTTCAGGATGGGGTCTAGATTCCGTTACAGGTATATATTTATGCTCCCGCCGTTTGATTGGGGGTAAATAGTGACAAATTGTGCTGTCCTCAATTACATGTCAGCACTGAAGTAACTTCCTTCTGTTAACAGATATTGATCAAAATAAAATTACGAAAAAAAAAATCTTCCATTCAAGTGTATATTTTTGGAGAAAAGGAATTGATGAATTAGTTTTGTAGTAGAAGATCCCTGACCTTGTAGAAAAAATGTTTTCTGGATTGAAATATCTTGCCTAAATATTAAATAAAAAAATTGATTTAAATATTACATTTATGATTTCGTAGTGGGAGGACAGAATATCAAACGTCTTCTGTGAGTCGAGCGAGACGCAGTGTACGATTTGAACGGAAAGGAAGTCAGCGATACTCAAGGCGACCAACTTTCGAGAAGAAGGAGAGAGAGGCGGCCATGAAACGAGAACAGGAGAAGAGAGATGCCAAGAAACGGGAGTCTGCCGAGCGACAGTATGTATACCATTGATACAGTCCGCAGAGGTTTCGTTTTGAAGTCTGAGAATTATAAATCCGCGTGCAAAAGACAGGACTACTGCATATTGACTGTACTTATTTTGGATGTTGCATGAAATTTAGATCCCACAAAGTTGTTCCTAGAACAATGGCATAAAAATTTGATCACATGAAATTGACTTACAATACTCTCGTATCTGTGCTATTCCAGTAAAACATCTATCCCAATGTTTATATGTGACGTTTTGTACTTACTAACCTGAAGAAAATGTTTAGAAAGATCCCAATTATTGTCTGGAGGTTTTCAAACAAAGGGAGGATAAAGAAATTTTTCCAGGTTCTAAACAACGTTACTTTGTCTTTTAGTCAAAAAGCTGTCGTAGAACCCACGAAACCAGCAGCCCCAGTGGCTGCAGCATCATCTAAAATAAAAACTCCACCAAGAAGCCCCACCCCAAAATCTCCAGTGACCAATGGCACTACAGGAGCCTGGGGAAAGCATCGAAAATCTGGATCAGAAAAAGATGTACCAGATGCTCCATCTCGGTCCAAGTCACCCATTGCTGGGGCATCTGGACATGAAAAGGACATTAATTTGAAAGGTTTGGACAAGAAATATTATGGCTATAAATAGTCATTAATTTTGCATTAGCCAGTTTATTGCAATCTGAAGAATAAATAGTTATTAACTGAAATGTTGTGTTCTTGAGGGGATTTGTATTGTTTAGATTGCTTTGTTTTATTTAATGGCTAGTGGGTCTCTGAAATATTGCCTCCAACCACTCTCATGCAGTTAGTTTTGGAACAGTCCTCAGTTTTAATGTAGGTTACAACTGAAATGAAAGATAAAGAATAGAATGTATCTAGCAATGTCGTGCAATAAAAAAACTTAAATGAAATTTTTGTGTATTGTACTGAATTGACTCCTATTTTCAGAAGCATCTGAGGCCGCCCAAGCTAGAATCAAAGGTCTTGATGAGACACGACCTTTACGACCTCCAGTGCTAAAGGTCAAACCAGATGTCAACAATTTCCAGAATAACCAGGTGAAATTTCCTAGCGGTCCTGCTGTCATCCCTCCCGATCAGATGAAGTGCAATATTCTCAAGGCCAAGATGGAGGAGGAGCTCCGAAAAGGTAGCACAGAATGTATGGGGTAGACATGCACAGTGTGATGGTAGGTGTCCAGGGGTAGACATCAACAGTGTGATGGTAGGTGTCCAGGGGTAGCCATGCACAGTGTGATGGTAGGTGTCCAGGGCTGATGACAGTGTGATGGTAGGTGTCCAGGGGTAGCCATACACAGCGTGATGGTAGGTGTCCAGGGGTAGACATGCCCAGTGTGATGGTAGGTGACCAGGGGTAGAATTGCACAGTATGATGGTAGGTGTCCAGGGGTAGACATGCAAAGTGTGATGGTAGGTGTCCAGGGGTAGACATGCGCAGTGTGATGGTAGGTGTCCAGGGGTAGACATGCGCAGTGTGATGGTAGGTGGCCAGGGGTAGACATCCACAGTGCGCTGGTAGCTGTCCAGGGGTAGACATGCACAGTGTGATTGTAGGTGTCCAGGGGTAGACATGCACAGTGTGCTGGTAGGTGTCCAGGGGCAGACATGCACAGTGTGATGGTAGGTGTCCAGCGGTAGACATGCACAGTGTGATGGTAGGTGACCAGGGGTAGACATCCACAGTATGATGGTAGGTGTCCAGGGGTAGACATGCCCAGTGTGATGGTAGGTGACCAGGGGTAGACATCCACAGTATGATGGTAGGTGTCCAGGGGTAGACATCCACAGTGTTATGGTAGGTGTCCAGGGGTAGACATGCACTGTGTGATGGTAGGTGTCCAGGGGTAGACATGCCCAGTGTGATGGTAGGTGACCAGGGGTAGACATCCACAGTGTGATGGTAGGTGACCAGGGGTAGAATTGCACAGTATGATGGTAGGTGTCCAGGGGTAGACATGCCCAGTGTGATGGTAGGTGACCAGGGGTAGACATCCACAGTATGATGGTAGGTGTCCAGGGGTAGACATCCACAGTGGGATGGTAGGTGTCCAGGGGTAGACATCCACAGTGTTATGGTAGGTGTCCAGGGGTAGACATGCACTGTGTGATGGTAGGTGTCCAGGGGTAGACATCCACAGTGTTATGGTAGGTGTCCAGGGGTAGACATGCACAGTATGATGGTAGGTGTCCAGGGGTAGACATCCACAGTGTTATGGTAGGTGTCCAGGGGTAGACATGCACTGTGTGATGGTAGGTGTCCAGGGGTAGACATCCACAGTGTTATGGTAGGTGTCCAGGGGTAGACATGCACTGTGTGATGGTAGGTGTCCAGGGGTAGACATGCCCAGTGTGATGGTAGGTGACCAGGGGTAGACATCCACAGTATGATTGTAGGTGTCCAGGGGTAGACATGCACAGTGCGATGGTAGGTGTCCAGGGGTAGACATGCACTGTGTGATGGTAGGTGTCCAGGGGTAGACATCCACAGTGTGATGGTAGGAGTCCTGGGGTAGACATGCACAGTGTGATGGTAGGAGTCCAGGGGTAGACATGCACAGTGGGATGGTAGGTGTCCAGGGGTAGACATGCACTGTGTGATGGTAGGTGTCCAGGGGTAGACATCCACAGTGGGATGGTAGGTGTCCAGGGGTAGACATCCACAGTGTGATGGTAGGTGACCAGGGGTAGACATCCACAGTATGATTGTAGGTGTCCAGGGGTAGACATGCACAGTGGGATGGTAGGTGTCCAGGGGTAGACATCCACAGTGTGATGGTAGGTGTCCAGGGGTAGCCATGCACAGTGTGATGGTAGATGTCCAGGGGTAGACATGCACAGTGTGATTGTAGGTGTCCAGGGGTAGACATGCACAGTGTGATGGTAGGTGTCCAGGGCTGATGAGATTTAATAGGAATATGTAGGTTACTAGGGCATATCCAGTTCGACCATTTCAACCAGCAGAAACTGAAAGAAAAGGGCAGACTCAGATCTAAACAGAGGCTCCTATTTGTGAAAAATTGTTGATGTTTTTAATCAGATCTGCTGTAGAAAGGTACACGGTAGTGTTTTCGTGAACGGCATATATTGAAATTGGGAATTTTTACCCATTCGATTACAATAGGATTTGTCCTCCAACAGACTAGTTCAAATCTTATGTTTACCTAAGGTACTACTCATTTAAATATATGCATCTTAAAGTTATGAAGTGTTTGTTGCCAAAGTTCTCAAATAAACATGCTGTACCGTTCTCATCGTCTTGTTTGTGTTTCCAGAGCAACCAGAGGAGGACAGTGAACCTGACGACCATGCTGAGGAAGAGGAACAGAGGAGGTAAGGGTCGACGGCAAAGATGGGCGGGTCCTTTTTCAATCTTTTTATGTCTTTGTTTTACTTTAAAATATGAATTGACGTGTTCTCAGTGAATGTTTTAACTGGATGTATCAGAAATGTTTGGCTTCAATGAGGGGTGGGGGGATTAAACATGGTGTTTTAATCCTTGTTTATGTAATAACAAGTCCCAAACACACTGAACTTGTGGAATCCAACTCTTCATTGTTCCAACATCATGTCTTATCTGACATTTTGTTCATTTCAGAATATTTTGTTTATATCTCAGATACTACAGGAATTGGGCAACAGACAAAGCCCATGGAAGTGCTCTCCTTAATGTTCTTATAGTATTTTCAATGAAACCTGTGTAATTTGACATCCTGTCTGATGTTACCAATTTCTTGTGTCTCAAAGAGTGTTGCATAAAAGAGGATTCAATCTATACAGAGATAAAATGAGAAAGTGTATCTACGTAATTAAAGTTTATGACATAATATATCGGTATTAAAATCACAAGCTCTTAAATTTCAGAAAGATTCTAATATTGGTAAACACAAACTGTTATGATATCATATTTTCTATGACACTTTCATCCAGAGTTAAGCGCCCTTATTTCTTGTGAGTAACCGCTATATTGTTCATGTCACTCACTGTCGACCATCGACGGTGTCTGCAAGCTTCGTATACCCGTTACCCCACACGTAACATTTCCACCAATCAGACGTCACCCTCCATAAGTGTTGTAATTTTAAGCTATAACCTTTCCTGTACTATTTTACACAGACTGCACGATACACACTGAAGACAGAACCGTGCATGCTTTCCATTACAGTTCCATGGTCAAAATGTCTTAAGATGAATTCAAAAACTTGTGAAATTTTTAATGCAAAATTTCCAGTTCTTGAAAATTGTAAGCTTAGCTGAATATTCACTTTGTTTCTTTCTGTTTGACGTGGGAAAAACAAAAATTCCAAAATTTATTTGGCATGATAATACACGGAATTGAGGTATTGATCAAGTATGCATTTGTTACACAGAATGGCCAACTTTTCAGAAATTATCGTTAATAAATTCTGTGTTAACTATTTTTTTTTATATGTATAAATCTAATTTTACACTCCAAAAATTAAAAGCAAAACTATTAAGTGCAAATTAAAATCTGATTGCGATGATCAATTGGTATTCAATTTTTTTTTTTTGCAATTTAAAACAAAAAAATCAAAAATGAAATGAATCAAATAAAAAGTGCTATTACCAATTTGGTAATCATTTAAATTGGATATAGGCACCGATATCTAGTTTGCAGATTAATGAATTCCATATTTTGTAAACTGGATTGTCATTGGTGTCTACCCCCACCTCCATCACTACCAGCCACCTTGTATACTAGTATCGTACCACAGACCAAATATTGGTCTCAACACACGTTGTATTGTCATAATGTTGTCACCTTACTACACCTGAAAAATAATTCTGTACCATATTTATTATCCAAATATGCAATAACTGAATAAGCAGTATATATAGCACCAATTCGTATTAATGGGTTAGATGGGATTCACATTCTAAATATAATAAATTTGTCGCTCGTCAGGCGACTGAGTACCAAATCACCTGACGTGTACTGTATTTCTATATATATATATTTTTTTAATCTAGATCATTTTTGGCATTGGTTTGAAAAGCTTGGAAATAGATTTCTTTTTTGATTTTTTTTTTTTAATTTATAATTTTTCATTTTATAGATCTAAAATTTGAATGCATTTGAAAGCTTGCTTGAAAATTGTTCTTTTTAAAGATTTAGTGTGAAGTAGACATCTGTCTGTTTGTTTTGTTGTGCTGTATCAAAGTTTGGTTTGAGCTCGATTCTTTCTGACATTGTTAGTTAGTTCACTATCTAGAACAGATTAGTTCAGGGCTTATGCTTTCAAAATAGATCTTTTAAAAAAAGATTCAATCAGGTAGTTAAAGTTTAAGTAATGCTTTCTGTTGCATAGGTACTCTTTGCAAATTTGTTCATGCATGACATAATTCAAAATAAGAATAACCAGGCTTTTAAAATAAAATCAGGTGTAAAAAAGTTTTCCTATTCACCCCTGAAGACACATTTGAACTCTTCCAATTCAGAGTTTGGAAGAGTTCATTATGAAAGTTTAGGGGTGATTGAGTTTAATTAAAGAAAAATAGAAAAAAAATAATGTTTTTGAGAATAAATGTGACTGTCATGCATTGCACTTGAAAACTGAACTGTTTGTTGATTTGGAATAAAAACAGAAAAAATCTTTAATATTGATATAATATCAAAACTTTAACAGAATTTATTTCATTTTCAAACACTGTGATAAAAGTCAATTTTGAAATACGCTATTCAGCATTTCCATGAAATTTTAAGAAATGCTTGGAAAAAATAGCGCTAACAAATTATTGTGAACTGGTACAGACAATGGGTTGAAAGTAGCACTTGTTTCTAGTAGTCAAGAGTCGACACAAATGACAGAAATCGAAAACATGTCGATCGATATTGGATTTTGAAAAATGTTGACATGCACGCATTTCCTCTCCTGCATTACCTGTTGTCTTGTGGCCTAATTCATTCCCTTGCTTACAGCGACAGTAACAGAGACGAGGGAAGTGATTCCGAGGATGAAATCAGCCGCAGGAAAAAGGGGTTACGCGTGGATATTAAGTCGATCGAAGATGACAAGGGACAGATCAGGTATATATTGTAATTTTATGTAAATTGCAATATATACTCAATATTTAGACTAATAATCACTAATTAGACAGTGTTTTTGCCCCACAAATTTATTTGTTGATATACGAGTACTGGTAAAATATTTAACGAAATCTGCTTTTTTTGAAGATGGATTTTTTTTTAATGCAACTTGGCTTCCTCGTCGGCAATACATCCAAAAAATATAAAATAGGAAAGCACAATTTTGAATCGAATCCAAGTTATCATACTCTCTACAGAAGTCAAGAAAGCGTAATTTAGGTAAAATCATCTGTACCAGATATTCATCATCTGTTTAAATTGGTCAACAAAAGAAAAAAAATCATTAAAAATACACATTATATTAAGATTCAATAAAATACCGAAAAACCCTGAAAGTAATGACAAAATAAATTTGAAATGTTCTTTTAATAACAAAGCTTATTTTTTTGCATGTTCTGGTAAACATGTATACCCTATTTTCTATTTAACTTCAGTCATGTCTCAAAACCTCATATGTTTTCTGTACCGACACCTCTGTCACCCTATCTTTTAACCGAACACAACACTAACTGGCATGGGTTACTGAGTAATCTGACATAGCGAGACAAACTATTTGTATTATATAGTTTATTTGGCTGTCTAGCTAGACCCTAATTCACTAACATTCTTGTTTATCAAAAGTTGAATGTGACATTGGAAGCAATACATGTGACCTATCTTCTGAAAATAGATTACAAATTTATAAAAATTAAAAAAAATGGCTTTAGGAATGAGACTAGGCATATCAGCTCCTGCAGAAAGAAGAAAATATAGAAAAAAAAAATTTCATTATACTGGCATTTCTGTTTGCAAGTCAAAATTTTGGCATTGTAAAGTGGTTTGGTAATATAAGGAAGGATATGAATAATGTCATTGTTCAGAAAAAACTTTGGTGAGACAGCAAATAAAATGGGGGATGCATGCACACTATATTGTGGTTATAGTATACAGAAAATATCATTATCTTTACATTTTGTGCATGTTCTATTTCAGTTATCAGACTCATTTAACCTCAAAGGGAGGTCATATTTGTTGTATTGCTACTGACAATCATATTATTAACCTGTTGTATACAGTCAAGGTCTCTTCTCCGCTTTTGTTTGTTTACACTGCAACCTCATCAACCCAGATATGTACACTGCTGCCGAACAGAAACAATACAGGTGTTCCTTATGAATGAAACAGGAACAAAAAAAACACTTATCAAATGAATTTATTGAATTATCAGTTACCAAAATCAAATAAATTTAAATGACGTGATAAAAGTCAGAATATGATAAAAATACTTTCTAGGTAATGGTTAACCCAGTCACCCCTAAAGTCACATTTGAACCTTACCAAATCAGAGACTGGGCAAGTGCAGTTTAAATGTGTAGGGGTGAATGAGTTAAAATGCTGTAGTAGTTCTAAAAAGCAATCAAATCAGATTAATAAGTTGCCTTTTAATGGAAATTCATGTGGTAACACAGACATAACAATCTGGAAAGTGAGCTGTGCAGATTATCAGATTCTGGGTTATTGAGGTTCTTGCTTTGATTTCTCAGAAACATGGGCTTGCTGTTTTGTGTGTATCTCGCTGTGTTTGTCAGCTTGCGTGGTTCTAGGCACCAAAGTTTGTTGTCTGTGTCATACCTGTCTATCATTCACTGCACCTCACTGACACTGCCTGCTATAATATATAGTCGGCATTATGGAATGTAAACATAATTTCTTTCACATTTTACATCTGTTATTTGTTCACATGAAATATTATAATCTACATATTCTTGCTTATTTTTATCAAAATAATACAGGTACAGTGTATTTTTCTTTTCTTAAAATGAAATTCTAGAAAATTACCCTAAGATCTTGTAAACTGGGGATATATATTGATCATATTGATACTGGCATTATTGCAAAGTGAAGAATCCTTTATTTTTCCTGTGTGAGAATAAGCATGCATACATACATTGGCAAACCATGAAATAGTTACATCGCCCATACAAAAATTGCCACATGTACACTGAATAGTTTGAACAAGCTTAACTATAAAATTTCCTCTGTATTGAACTGATTTTGACTGAATAACGTTATCTTAAAAAAAAATTGGAAACAAACAATTTAAATCTCAGTTATTATGTTCAATAAAAAAGAAATCTCTAAAATAGGAAATGATAATTAGAAAAAAAATAACAATAAGGTATGGAATAAGTAAAATAACTCAGCTAGTAAGAAAAAAATTCCTAAAAATGGATTTAAAGAATCTGGTTACCATAGGTATAGTATTTAACCTAAACACAGGATTTTGGGAAAGATTAAATAAAATTTAAGGAATCAAAAATACAACTATAAATTAAAATACATCATATTCTGTACTATAGCTGTTATTTTGTAGATCTGACGAGAGATTCCGTTTCTGCTGAGACGTTGAGCATTGTTGTAATTTGTTCTGTTTTTGTTACACAGCCCAAGGAGTACCCAAAGCGACAAAGTGTTTCATGGCTCCGTATCATCCGGCCCTGTGGTTAATCACTCAGGGTAAGTGTGTCACACAGTTTAGAGGTCAGGGCAAAGGTCAAATCACTGTAAAGATACTCTGGATACTACAAGATCTGTTCTGTTTCTTTTGAAAATATTCGGCTTCCTTGAGTTGTGAAAAAAATAAAGAATGTTTGTTATTAACTTTTGTCTTTTAATCTTATCCACCTTTCGGTCCCGTTCAGTATAAATAGAAGGGACTATCGATTTGAACACTGTCTAGCAATCGGTCAGCCTGATGGGGCCATATCCTGACATTCCCAGTCACCTAAAATTGCCTAATTTTGTACACATGTACATATTTGGGTGACAGGAGTGTTGCATACAAGGGTTTGTACCCCAGTGTGTAGAGAGTTATGGCCTTTTGCTCACCTTGGCTAATGTACACAATGATGACATTCAAGCAATTCTGACAATAAGATAATGCGAATTATTAAATTTTAAAAAGTAGGTGAGTTAAATTCATAAGAAATCACAAGTGTAATGTGTAATCATATTACCTAAATCCATTTGTAATTTGAGCTCGGTATTTACAATTTTTTCAGATGAAATCAGATTGACAGCATTTCATGAATTTATTTAAGAATTTTTGTTGTAAGATCAATATTCTTGTTTTCATGTCTTATATAATTGTAAGAAATTGTTTGTATGTTTTAGGGTCGAAGGTCAAGCCCGGTTGACCAATCTCAACAATGAGGTGTTCATCCTGACTCCGCCTCCCAGCAGTATCACTAAACAGGTACGGTTAAATGGACATCATTGAGTATAAAACGTTTCTTTTGTGATACAGAATTTGTCAAATCTTTATTTTCAACACCCTTGAACCTTGTTAACCCAGCCACCTACATTCCCTGCTAAAATTGTTAGATTAAGTGGTACACTTTTGAATAGAAAGCTTGAAAACATTTGATAGATAGCCGGCTAACAAAATTAGTGGGGGCTTGATTGATGAGATTTAACCCAATATCCTGAGTGGTCATAAAGTTTAAAAGTGCAATCTTATTGTTTAATGAAATTTATCTTTATTTCAAATACAATAAAAAATGACAAATGTTATATTAAATGTATTACTATGTAGAAAGGTTGAAGAAATTCAGTAGAAAACCATTAAAATGATATTGACATAAGAGCAGGCTAAGTGGACTATAATGGTTGCTTATTGAAGATTTAAAAAACAAATGATTTTGGTTTCAACTTATTTCAAATTATGCAATTTTCAGGATATTTGTTTTGCACATATAACAAACATTTGCGTTCTGAGCCTTCCTGAATATGACTGAAGTGAATATTTTTGTCTTGTTCAAATCACTATACTTCAATCAGATATAGCTACACAGGCAAAGTGAGCTAAAGATTAGGATTTAAGGGTGTATGTCACCTCACTTTGAAATGTGTTTCCATAACTTAAGAGCTGGACAAGAAGAAATCTGTAAAAGAATATTTCATAAATAGTAAATGAAACTTTTTTTCTCTCAAACAATTGACAAAATGATTATAAAAAACATGCACATATATTGACAATTTAAAAAAATAGATAATGCTTATAAAAAATAAATTGAAATAACTCTTAACACAATTTACAGAAATGATGCACATGGAAGCATATATCCTTAACACAAAAAATGGTGTGCCTTGTTTGAAACAGTGTTTGCATTCTTGAGTATGTAAGGTGTTAAGGTATTGCTCAAGAATTTTAATTATCGGTAATGTTTATACAACAAGGAAAAAAAGACAGAAAATTATTCACTTCATCAGTATTTTGGAGGTTCATTGTTTTGAAACAAATAATGGTACATTTGAACTTTGTTCATTCTGATACTTCTTTCGTTAAAAACAAATCCAGACTTGCACTTTTCCTGGATTGTTGAAGTGGAATTAATGTGTAAAAATCAATTTTTAAGCTTTTGTTTTTTGGAAGTTTCCCAATTAAAGTACCAGGAGTTGGATGAACAATGTTTCATTGTACATCCAGTTTGGCTTATTTGACCAACAGCGTTCTTAATTCATACTAAACCTCTGTGAAAGGTTTATAGCAAGTTCGTGTTTCAAGGCTGGAGTTGATTTATTTATACGGTCATGTATCATACAACACACATTTTTGTACTTTTAGTTATTTTGTAGTTAGCAAAAAATTATTACTTCTGTTATTATACAGATAATATTTGAACAAAAGTATTTTTCTCAAAATTTCAGATTTTCAACCTTCCGGTACCGACAGTATTTGAAAATAATTAAAATTATTTTTCATCTTTGATTCTTTTTACATTTGATTAACAAACAAATGTAATACAGATATTCTTGCACTTTTTTTTCAGTTTTGGGGAAAAGTAATATTTTATTAGTATATTTTTTTATCAGAAATTAACATGACAGTAGTAACCTGTATGTATATATCTATAACTATAAAATCACAGGTAGTTTTAATTAATCTTTTCAGGTGACAGTCACTCGTAGTGGTATATCTAGCACTTTGACCGTTGTCCAGTTTTCATGATGTCCTGTTGTGTTATGAAGTTGTGTGTCCAAGTGTTGTCCTTTCAGCCATCTTTAAACATTGTTGTCATTTTTTTCATCTTCCATTTTTCATATCGTTCATCATTTTGCACCGACATTTAAATTTACAATTTAATTATGTTCTGGCAGTTTCTTATATTATGGTTAAAAGAAATGTCCAGGTTAAATTTTGAGACAGTGATGAAAAAATCCATCGCGTACACATTTCCATTTCTGTACACTATAGTAAACTTTGAAAGATAATATGTGTACTATAATATATATCGTATAATGGCAGCCCTATGTTCCGCAGCTGTCTCTTCTTGTCTTACAAAGCTTTAATCTTCTACCTAGCCCAACTGTGAAATATTGAAACTTTAAACTGATTGAAATCAACCAATATTTATGTATTCTAATGCTTATAAAAATAACAAAATTACTTACATTTACGGCAAACCGCAAAGTCATTCAGAAAAATGAAAATGCAGAAATAAGTTTTTCACAGTTATGTAAAATGTTATATTTTTTATTTTGTTTGTTTGGTATTTTCAAAATAACAAAGGATACACAATTCTTATGGAAGTTTTAAGCTTCTATTGAACAAGGTGTTATATTTTGAATTAGGATTTTTTGCAAGCAAATTACATTATGTTTGAATAAATCTAGGTTTTTTTCCTTTACAATCTATTTTTTTTACTTGCTTTGTCTAGTGCAGCTGTTTCCCAGTTAATGTCCATAGCTTTGGTGACATGATGTTTCTGTTCTCTGTCAAGGTCGCTGTCTATAAATAGAATTTAAATTAAGACTTATCCTGTAGACGATCGCTGCTTCTATTCTTTGTGGTGGCAATGGTTGTGATGTGTGATTGGTGAATTTTACACTTTGGACAGTCAACAAAACATTTACTTAAGGGGTAAAAGGAAATGTATTCAAAATATTTGAGTTCTTTTAAGGTTTTTTTTATGGCAGTGAGTAGAAAAAGGCAAATTTCATAGGTTAGACCTTTTAGAAAAAGAAAAAAAAATCATATATTCAGAAGTCGATATGTGATAATTGAAAATTATGAATTAGTTATGAATATCATGCTTATTTGTGAAAATCAAGACAATTAAAATAAAAAGTATCACAAACAAAAAATTCGACAATTAACATATTTAAGTCTGAACGACATTCAATGAAAGAGATATAGAAACAATGATTGTAAATGTTATGTTGTCTATAAGACCAGTTTATTGGTGTTCTGTACTTTTAGCTGACTGTAGATTATTTCTTTGCTTTTTGTAACGAACAGCCGACCGTGAGCACCACAAGCACAGGCAGCACAGCAGACGGTGACACTACAGACTCCCCTCCCCCGGGGGTCCGTTTCCCCAAGGCTAGGGTAGTATCTACTGATTCTGAGTCTGAAAAACCCACCTTGAGAATGCCTTCTACATCCTCAAGCTTCAGACAGCCTCGGGTGTCGTCCACCTCCTCCTCTGGGTCTGTTTCCCCAACAAGCCCACAACCTTCAACCACTCAGTCTGCTGTGCCCCTTCGACCCCCGCCCCCAAGCCGAGGAAGCAACATCCCACGTTTGTCTAGCCCATCTGAGGTGCCATCTCATGTTAGCAATGAGGAAGGGGAGATAATTATTGATTTCCCCACCTTGGAGAAGAAAAAGGATAGCAAAATACCCAAGCCTGCCCCTAGGTCTAGTATTGCATCGCCAATTACTAACGAGTCTCCAACATCACCTGTAAGCAAAATTCCTGCTCCCTCAATGATTCCCTCGGCAAGGACTTCAACCAATCCTTTTGCAGCCCTTCCTCCTCCCGTCAAGCAGATCCCAAGATCCAGCAATCCCTTTGCAGCCCCCGCCCCTCCCAGTCAGATCCCCACGAAGCCCCGGATGATAACACCCCCAAAATCTACAAACCCATTCGCCGCACCACCCCCTCCTCTTCCTAACAAATCCAACAATCCTTTCTTGGATGATGAGGAAGAGATTGAAGATGTAGACAAGACCTCCCCAACGTCCGTTAAACCAGCCTCATCATCTTTACCTAAACCCCGTGAGTCACGTATTCCTAAACTGCCCACCAGCCCTACCACAAAAAACGACGACTTTCTTAGGAACAGTTTTAAGCAAGAAAATACTGGGTCAATTAAGAGCCCTACAACTCAAGATGTGCCACCACCCAGACCCCCAAAAGCCCCGCGAACCTCGGCCAACCTCAGCTCTATCCCTGTACCCAAGTCTGCCTCCCTGGCCTCTCCCACCGGTGGTCAAGCCTCGTCTACTTCCTCCCTCTCCACAACCACCAGCACCGTCGGGAAGAAGGAGCAGAGTGGGATTCCTGCCCCTGTGGTCATTGTAAGTTTTCTCTTAGCAGCTATTCAGGTCCCTTGTGAACAGAGATTTAGTGTTAGGTAGCTGTCTATGTCTGGTCACCTTGAAGCGAGCACTCAACTGTTTTTAAAATTCATAACCTCAATTAACAGTACTGAAAACCAAGGGCTAGAAACACATTGAGACCTCTTTTGAAAGATAAGATCTCTTCAATATGCTTCCAGCTTTATGAATACGATGTTAACTTGTTTGTAGATATCACCTGTCAGTAGAGACCACCTCTCTTGAGAGACCACATTGAGAGATGTCCTGCTTTGAAAGCATGTGGGGTTGTCTTTATCAGAGATTTCCTGTCATGAGGGGCTGTCTTTATCAGAGATTTCCTGTCATGTGGGGCTGTCTTTATCAGAGATTTCCTGTCATGAAGGGCTGTCTTTATCAGAGATTTCCTGTCATGGGGGACTGTCTTAATAAGAGATTTCCTGTTATGGGAAACCTTTTCTCTTAAGAGATTGTCTATCTTAACAGAGCAACCAATTTTCAGTGCCAGGAGGGATGGTCTCTCGTGATTGGTTTTAAGGTGAAAGAGTAATTGTAGTGGAATTATAGCAGTGGTTGAACCAGATTGGGTTTCTTTTATACTGTTTGATAATTTTTACTAGACATTTTAATAAGGTTCAATTCAAAGAGTTTGATTGCAAATTAGCAATCTTCAAATTTCCTATGGCACATGAAAATGAAAATCTGACAGAGTCAGTTGAGTGTTTTGAAAGTTGAGTGTCAAGCATTTCAAGTCAGACAGAGATGCAGTGTAGATATTTCTTTATTTTCATTTTAGTGATCTTTAATTTTTGCGTTTTGGTTGTGGTGCTTTTTTAGCTACTTTCAATGTCAAGCTTTTCCCCCTATTTCCCATTCATAGATAGAAGTAACATCCTATAGTCGGCAGTGTTTATTTCACAAGGTAGTGGGTGGACTTCCAAAAACATTGAGTCTATTTATTATCTATTCTGACAATAACATAACAGAGATTCAAAGACATTTTCATAAAAATCAGCAAATCTGACTGTATTTTGACCCTTAAAATCATGATATATTTCATATTATATACTTTTCCTGGAAATTTGTCCGCTAAAAAATCTCTGTGAAAATGACCTGCATGTAGAGTATTTTGGATTATCACGTTATCATTGGCTTACTAACCGGTCTGCTTGGTATTTAGCTACTACTTTTCACGGAGATGGTTTCATTTTGTTTTTTTTGCACACATTTCTAACATTATTTAGGGTTTTAGACCTCATCGTCTGATTTTCATCCTACCAGACCAGACTTACGGGGTTCTGCTTACACCCAATTTATTGAATTGCCCTAAAGTTTGTATGCTCCAGCATAGAATACTGTTGCCCAGGCCCATCCATTTATACATTTTTCTGCCAAGCAGTAACACCATCACTCTACAAGTGCGTTCATTTGTAGTCACAATTTCATGAAACCAAATATTGAGTCAACGTCACCATTTTCTATGAATACAAATTTTTTGTTACATTGATGTCATTTCTTTAGCACTTTCTGTTTCGTTAGATTTCTATGAAACTTCGTACAGAGGTAATGCAAATACCATGGTACCACAAATAATTTTATGTTTCAGCATTTTACATCAAAGGTTGTGATAACCTTACCTATATGTAGAAAAGTCTCTCTATTGTTCTCGCCCAATCAATGGCTGTGTCCATGAATCTTAATTGACATGGGGGTAGACATCCACCAGATGTTGGGTGGAGTTTGTATCTCGTGACTAAACATAGGCCATACATCGTAGTCCCTTTCTGATTTGGTGGAATTTTTCAATCTTTTCCAGTCAAACTGAAATACTCTCTTTCATGGGAAAACCTGTTTTCTAAATCAAATGGTTATAAAATGTCACGGCTTTAAAACTTTCCCTATTGCAAAACCTGGTTATAAATTGTCTCGGCCTTAAACTTTCCCTATTGCAAAACCTGGTTATAAATTGTCTCGGGCCTTAAACTTTCCCTATTGCAAAACCTGTTATATCAATTATACAATTTTGCTAATTTCATATATCAATGACGTTTGCTTATTATTTGGTCTTAAACAGTGACTCCAAGTTACATAATGAATCTCGGATGATATCTAACAAAGTTTTTATATACATTTGTGTATCTGGTAGAAGAGAAATTCCAACACAAGTTATTACAAATTTGAGCAATTTCCGAGGCTCTATTTAATTTGTTACCTCTGATGTTCAAATTTTTGTATCCCCTATTTTCAGTGAATCATGTTTAAAATAAACCCCGAGGGAACGTAAGGAATTAGTTTGTAATAGACATGTTGAATTACAGTCTGATGTTCGGGAAGGAATTAGTTTGTAATAGACATGATGAATTACAGTCTGATGTTCGGGAAGGAATTAGTTTGTAATAGACATGATGAATTACAATCTGATGTTCGGGAAGGAATTAGTTTGTAATAGACATGATGAATTACAGTCTGATGTTCGGGAAGGAATTAGTTTGTAATAGACATGATGAATTACAGTCTGATGTTCGGGAAGGAATTAGTTTGTAATAGACATGATGAATTACAGTCTGATGTTCGGGAAGGAATTAGTTTGTAATAGACATGATGAATTACAGTCTGATGTTCGGGAAGGAATTAGTTTGTAATAGACATGATGAATTACAGTCTGATGTTCGGGAAGGAATTAGTTTGTAATAGACATGATGAATTACAGTCTGATGTTCGGGAAGGAATTAGTTTGTAATAGACATGATGAATTACAGTCTGATGTTCGGGAAGGAATTAGTTTGTAATAGACATGATGAATTACAGTCTGATGTTCGGGAAGGAATTAGTTTGTAATAGACATGATGAATTACAGTCTGATGTTCGGGAAGGAATTAGTTTGTAATAGACATGATGAATTACAGTCTGATGTTCGGGAAGGAATTAGTTTGTAATAGACATGATGAATTACAGTCTGATGTTCGGGAAGGAATTAGTTTGTAATAGACATGATGAATTACAGTCTGATGTTCGGTAAGGAATTTGTTTGTAATAGACATGATGGATTACAGTCTGATGTTCGGGAAGGAATTAGTTTGTAATAGACATGTTGAATTACAGTCTGATGTTCGGGACAAGGTTTCTTTCTAGTAGACACATGGATTAACAAATCAGGAATCAGAAATAGGAAAATGGCATTTTGATAAAATATCAAAGGTCATTCGCATAATTATCCTGGCTTCTTGGCCTATTTTTATTGCAAAAGGACAGGTTTGAAAAAATGATATATTTTTTTTACAAAGGCTTACATAAGATTCATTATTGATTAATTTATTGGTGATGTGGGGGAATAATAAAAAAATCCAGTAATATTTATTAACCAGTAATATTAACCATTTCACTGATGACCATGAAAGAATTATTTTTCTCATTCTATTCATTATTATTAGCTCACTAGGTGGTGGGGATTCAAAATTGTACAAATGGTGGGGCTGAACCCCCAGGGGACTGAGGGCAGGCCAAAAGGGGGTAATTTGGCTATATTGCTATAAACGAATTCTTCTGTAGAACTATGCCATGGATATCAATTGCAATCATATTTGGTCGGAAGCATTCATGGGAGGCAGGGATTCAAAATTGTACAAATGGTGGGGCTGCCCCACCCTTGGAGACTTAACCCCTGGGTCATAACTTCGAAATGGTTAAGATCCCCACCCCATAACTATATATACAATTGTTGGGCATAAAGAGACGAATGAAGTCACAATATTAGAATTGACCCAGGGTCTGCCCCACCCTTGCAGACTTAACCCCTGGGTCATAACTTTGAAACAGTTGAGATCCCCACCCCAAAACTAAATATACAAATGCTGGGCAAAAAGAGACAAATGCAGTCATGAAATTAGAATTGATCCTGGGGTCTGGCCACAACTCTAGGGACCTAGATTCTGAGTCACAGCTTGGAAACAGTTGAGATCCCCACCCCATAACCATACATAAAATTGTTTGGCATGAAAAATCTAATACAGATATGCTACAAGGATTGGCCTTGGGGTCTGGCATATTCCCATGGATCTCATTTGGAGAATATTCTGCCATGATTGCTTAGATATCCAGGTGAGCGATACAGGCCCTATGGGCCTCTTGTTAACATTTTGGAAGGATTTTGATACTAAGTAAAAAAACTGGAAAGTTAGTGAAGAAATTGGGGGGAAAATATTGAAGTAAATAAATATTCCCCAGTAGTGTTATATTGGAAAGAAGTAGGCAGACTCCACTGTAGTGCCACCAATTACAAGAGTGTGGCATAGTGGCCACTGACAGAATGGTGGCATAGTGGCCACTGACAGAATGGTGGCATTAAGGCCACTGACAGAATGGTGGCATAGTGGCCACTGATGGAATGGTGACATTGTGTGGCAGCATCATACATTACTGTAAAGCTAAAATTTCATAACATTATGTTAACCAACTCAAAATCCATTTTTAGGTTGAACATTCTTAAGTACAAGTTTCACATCCAGTAATTATTTGTCAATCATCCTCATGGTGTAAGCTCAGTACCTCCAAAGCTTGACATTAGATATTTTTGAAACCAACAGAAATATGTTTTGGGACCTGAATAGGGGAAACATGAGAAAATTTGCTGATTAAGATATAAAATTATTGCATTTATTTGTATAACTATTATATACTGGTGTATGGCATTAGAAAATAGTTTCATATTATTCAGAGAAATATATATTTATATATATATATCATTACTCCATTTGCATCATCAATATTTGTGCTGCGCATATATTTATTTTTAATTCATACTGTCTTGTACTTTTTTCTAAAATATCTGTTAGCATGGATATACATAGATTGCATGGTTTTTAATAGTACAAACCCACAATTTTTTTTTTCATTATTCTCAGAAAAACTGTTCTGAAATGATTTAATTCTGTTGAATATTAATCAGTCTTGGATTATTTATTTGTGCAAGATACACATATTGTTTCGGCAGACAAAAGTTCCTTTTTATTAGAAATTTACAATACTGATAAACATTTATGATTAAGTTCAAGTTAAAAAGCTATTTCCAAATATTTTTTTTTATTTAACCTGAATGTAGCTGAGCGAAAATGCATGTTTTTCAATTCCATGTAATTTGTTTTTGCATGTACATGTATCTCTATGTAGTATTTTGATTGGTGTCCATATCTATCTGTGATTATGTTTGAAGATACTATTGTTTATGAAATTTCAATAGCATCTTTTTGTATCACAAAAAATATTTTATTTACTTGATTGCTAGGGGTTCATGTATGTTGCTTAAATAATCTAAAATAATCTTTAATTTGCATATCGGATATTGTAATATATTTTGATTGGTTCATAATTGTACACATATTTTTCTAGCAATCATATTATGTTACATAAATGCATGATAAATGCATGACTGACATGCATATTAGTGTGTTATTGGTGAATTTTATGTTATCTATCTTATTTGCATATTTGTATTATTCATATTTTAGCATTTTTGATTGGTTTAAAGCTGTTTAATTTTGACTTATTTGCATATGTGATATGGTGTTTTTTGATTGGGTGGTTTATTCTCCTCTTTCCATAGACGTCTAGACGCAGACCTTGCCCTAACATGAGCGATAATGTGTAGTGGTTACGGTAATGCATTGAACGGCCCGCCAGTGGTCGACTTTTTTGGCTGTGTGCACTTTTCTGTACCTACTGTTGCCTAGCAACAGAAGCACGCACATTTGTCTCGGATACAAGATTTACATGATAGAATTCCTAATTCACAACTTTTACAATTGAGTCAGTTACACTTCAAGTTAGCAAACATATTTGTCATTGCACTCTTCCTAAAATCGCTCATTTTGCAACATTTTTGTTTGACATCATCATATTTAATGCTATTGAGGCTGATTATAAAGCTAACATTTGCCCTAACCATTGCGGCTAATATAAATTGGCAGAAAAAATGCCTTGATTAATGTAATATTGATATTTATCAATCTGCTCATGAATGTAAATTTTACAGCTATTCAGGCTTCAGAAAACAAACGTCCTATCACTTAATAAGGTCATACAAGACCACAATGTAGAACATGAGAAATCAACGGTAAAGTGTGCAAAAAAACCACCGGAGTAAAGAAAAATGTAGAAAATTTGGTAGAAAGGTACAAGAATTATCACAATTCTTGCTGGAGACCAGAGGTGTTCTTGCTGGATCTGATAAGCCAACACAGAGAGTGTTAAAACCAAGCGCACAAATACAGTTTCAAAGAAAAAATCGAAAACTGAACGTCACAACTTAACAAAACAAAAAAAAGTTGTGAGGATGTTAATTTTGAAAGATGGAAGGTCTATATCAAACCAATGATATTGATTCTCTTTGATTGATTTAAGTTTAAATGATCCAAATATTCCCATGGACGACTGTTTTTTTAATTCAGCCACAATTGATACTCTTGGTATATTGTAATTAATTATTTGCTCTTTCTGTCACAAAGTATTGTATCTGAGACTGCTACAGGCGTTGCTTGCTTGCTATAGAGGCTTTCTTGTAGTGTTACTCTGTTTCATCAATAACTGTAGTGATGTCTAGATGCATTTTGACTTTGGTGACAGTTTGAATGAGAATAATTCACTAATTATATGTTGTAATTTCCAATTCTAGATGTAAATTTTGTACACTTTTATAATTGAAGGGATTGCTGAACTAATGTAGACCTAAGTGTGGCCTATGCACCTACTAAACTAGTCCTCCATTTTATTGGGTTAAATAGATCAGATTTGGGTAACAATGCCACCTATCATACATCTGTCTAGCATAGCACTGGCACGGTGAAATACATTTCAGCAACAATAATAGAACTCACGAGTCAAAGAAACAGTTCTCTAATTCATCATTTGCTAAGTTTGTTTAAGAATCAATATGCCAATTCATAAATCATTATGTTAAATTTATTATTAATATGCCTATTAATCTCATTGTAGAGTCATTATGTTAACTCTGTAGTCAAGTGTACATGTTAATTACATAAATATATTTGCTTATTTTTGTGGCAATAAGTTCATTCAGGAATCAACATGCTAAGTTAGGAGTTAGTATCTTCTTTTTGTGTCAATATGTTAATTCATGAGTTCATATGCAAATTCAGATATGAATAAGGTCATTTATGTGTTAATATGCTAATTCAGGGGTTCATATGCAAATTCAGGAGTAAATAAGGTGATTTATGTTCAGAAGTAAATAAGGTCATTATGTGTCAATATTCTAATTCAGGAGTTCATATGCAAATTTAATTATTCATGATTAATTATTTCAGGTATCATACTGTAAACTAATCACTGAATATTGCTAACATAGAAATCAAAATATTTATTCTGCTTATTCCGGTCAAAAGATTCAGATTTACTACTTTTGATAAACAAGCATATCTACATGTTGTGCTAGCTGAACAGACATCCATCAAAAGTATGTCAGATTAATGTTAAGTCTTTCTCTAGTTCATCAACAAAGTTTTGCTTAACAAGCTTACATTTCAAATTATGGATTTCAACATTTGAGATTATTTCACCTGTCTGTCCTCTGATAATTCTGTGTGCTAATTTTAATAGTTTTATAGGCAAAACTTTTCCCGGAATATGGACGTGACTAGCTATAGAATCTCAATAAAATAAACCTTCTGATATACCAGGCCTGTAATAGCATTTCCCAGCTTATCATAGGCTTTCCACTTGACACTTAGAACTTGACAACAAGCCCAACAGCCCCAAATTTTAAACCAACTTTTGCATTATTTCTTATATAATATATAATATACCCGTTATAATATCTACATTATTTGCTGTTAGTAATTTATATATTATCAATAAACATTATTTGTTTATTATGTATTATATATTTTAGTTTAGGTCCAGTTATATCGCGTTTATATTGTAGTTTAAATTTGCTGGACAAAAATGTGTAGCATGACGTACAACATACAACAATTATTTACCCACGTTGTAATTGACACTGATCCTACCTCGCGATGTATATATGTACACTGTATTGTCCAATGATAGGATACTATACATAATATACTGGTATATTATCTGTTTAACAACACAGTAACAGGGAGAAATTGTTATTTGTGTGGTGCTGGCTCACAGGAGGGAAGGAGGAATCATTATTTTGTTTTTGTATATATACATGTAATAATTCATTGTCACGTGGTGTTTGATTTGGAGTTGTTTTAATACACTTGAAATGCTGTGATTAAGAAAAATGATTATCTTTGATACTTAAGAGTATACTGGTATGTCTCCAGTGGTATAATTGCATGGCATGGTCTATATTTAGAAAACTCTTTTACAACTTAAATGATTTGATTTGAAGGGCTGAACGAAATTCTTAGAATTGAATTCATTTAACTCTTGCATGAACTAATACCTTAACACTGAAAAGATGATTTTCTAACTTTTCTGATCAAATCTAATATTTTTTGGCTTTTTATATGAAATAAAACAACATAAATAACATACGTTATATATATTACCATATTTGGTTTATAAAAAAATTAAAAGAACTAGTTCTGCATGAAAATAAAAATAAAATGTTAATTATTGGAAAGTTGCAAAATTTATCATTCGATATAAGAGACATTATTTCAGCATAAACATTTTTTTTAAATTATTTTTCAGGAGACATCATTTTCCGGAAACAAGATGGTGACACGTACAACATCCTCAACAAGTACAAAGAGTCTCCCAGGCGGTCAGCCCCACGTCAGTCACACAATCACAGTGTCCCGCAATAAGTCGGAATCCAGCAGCCGCAATACTGCTGTCAACGGCGAGGGGTTATCACCGTGGCATGTACAGTCCCCGGAGCAACCAGTCGTGCAGCGAAAAGTCACCCTGACAACGGAATTATGAAGATGTTCGTTATCCATCAATGTTTTGTTCATGAAGATACATTATGATTTGAATGGTCAGTTTTTTTCGCCTTTCTTATTTCATCCATAGGTACAAAATGAGCTGAAGTGTTTCTGTATTTGAGCTGTTGGAAAAATTGGTTGATGATATGAAAGAAGGAAGGAGAATTTTCAACTTTGGGAACTTAACAGATTTATAATTGAAGATCAAATAACTTGCAAATACAGATGTGTCTTTTTATTAAATCGTCAAGCTTGCGAAATATGAAACAATGATGAAGTCTTGAGCACGAGGATCTGACACAAACAAATACAATTAATCATGGATCTTTTTAAAGTGTTTCTTTGTTGGAAGAACAAGATTTTCGTCAGAATTTTAGCTGTGTTGTGGTTTAAAAGTTGTCTAGGAAAAAAACAGTTGTTGCAAATCTAACATAGATTGGACTAATTTTACAATTGTTTTGACGTCTTCCTCCAAAATCGGTGACATTGGAAGAATCTACTGTTGAAATTATTGCAATGGATATTGTGTAAAAGGGTTGCCTTTTTGTTAAACTTCTTGCGAAAACGATTTTAAACAAGGATGGCTTGAATCTTGTAATTTTGGTCTTTATTTTCATCGATGTAGGACAGGACTATGGGCTTTAATGACAAGATTGTCCTACATCAACTTCGAACGTTATGTACAAATTTTTATATCATTTATAAAGTAGATCAATCTTCTATCCTTATTTTATAAATTGATTTCTAAGATATTATTACAGCCAAGTTTTAACACATAGAGGTTGCCGATTAAGCTTGTCATTACGATTTACCTTTTTAGTAAACATTTCATTTTTTAAATAAGGTTGTCCTATGTTTAACTCATTCACCCCTGAAGACACAATTGAACTCTTCCAATTCAAAAGTTGGAATAGTTCATTATGAAATTTCAGGGGTGAATGAGTTAATTATCATATTTCTTTATAAGTTAATGGCAACAAAAAATAAACATATCAATAAATGATGTAACATTGTATAACAATTTAATACAGTGTATTTTTAGAATTTGTATACAAAATATAAAAAAATTGACTATAGATACATATCAAATTTATATTTGGCTTCGGACTGCTTCGTCTGTCTTGTTAAATGTCTTTCTGTACCCTGTCATGATTTTATCTGGTTAACTTTCATAAAGTGATTAATTTTACTGCATGAAAGATGAATTTTATATCATAATAATGAATATTGTATCTTTTGATGATATGACGAACCCCTGCTCTACATGGTACTGTTATTATACACTAGTACATTGTAGTACATTGTATATTATCAAAGCGTAAACTGTGAAAAAAGGTTATTTTCGGCCTAAGTTTCATTTTTACCAAATTGTGTTTGACTTCACATGTTGCCTGGGAGAATCAATTGAAGAAATGTCTGTGAGAGCAAATTTTCCCTAAAAGGTAGTTCTGTGAATGGTTATAAGGCTGTTCCATCATTGATTCACACATATATGTTGATCTAGTCATGACATGACTTGAAACTTTCTTGTTTTGAATATGCAGTATAATAATCAGAGAAGAAATATATTTGGTTGGAGCCGTTCAGCAGTGTCCAATGTCTAGAGCTAAACAAACAATGGGTCGAATAGATAAGCAGAATGTGGACCAGGTAATGGGTGGCTGGGAAGCTTTTATCGTTCACTGATTGGAACTCAAGATTAAATGGTCAGTTTAAATTAAAATAGTAGGAGGAATGAGAAGATTTGTGAGTTACCGGTAATAAATAATTATCATTTCATCCGAAATATTGTGTAGTTTTTACGAATCTAATAGAAATTAAATACTGTTGCCTTCTTTTATGATACTGTATGGAAATAACCTGTGTCATAAAGGAGTGGTAATACAATTGAGGCCCTTATTCATGAAACCCATCCTGTGTTCAACCTCAGATTCTGTGCTCAAGCCCAATTTCTCGTTCATTTGCGAATTCAGAAAAACTCATGTCTTGTCAATGATATTGGAACAATTTAGAAGAGGTTTGAAGCTGATTACCATTTCATTGTTTACACAAGACTTTTGACTGTATCACTTGATGTAACATAATAATAAGTCAGATGGTCGAGCACAAAATTCATACTTGTGCACGAGAAGGGTTTTATGAATGTGGAGCCTGATTTTCGATTGTAATAATAATTGATATTCCAGATGATCATTGATGCTGTAGTACCTTGTTCATGTGTCTGTGGTGTATCATAAAGTTGTTTTGTTATGTGTCTGTATATCTAGCATTCCATTATATACCTAAGGTCTGGGATCTGTTATTCTTCATTTTGAGAGTAAAGTGTGTATAACATATCAAATATTACAACATGTTCATATATAAAATATCATTATTTGCAAGAAATGTTGTAAATTGCAAATATTTGGGACCTACACAAATATATATATGTTTTGGGAAACATGGCGATTTATGCTATGTCTTTGGTAAAAGTTTAATCATTCCACAATTCTGGCTAGTTTTATCACAGAAATTCATTATTTGTCGGGTACAAATGTGTTTAGTGTTGAATAAAATTGCCAATTATCGGGTACAATGTATTTTGGATTTTTTCAAAAGTTTTTAAGCATTCCTATTAGAAGCCTGGTAATTGGTCTGTTATTAACTAAAGCAGGATTTTGCTATTAATTTTATTCCCCATTCCATTGTTTTAAGTATGATGATCACAGTCGTTATCTGGTAGGTTTGGGCATTACAGATTTTAGTCTGAATCTGTTTAAATTTACAATAGGTTGTGAAGTGTTTTCTGGTACGTAGTATGTGAATTTATTCCAATTTTAATCCGTTTTAAAGTTTTGTGTTGTGATTGTAATCAATGATAATGGGTAGGCTTTCCTGTTTACTGTTTATGCATACTAATCTCTATATTACATTATATTATAAAACTTCCAAAGTTTGACTGGGGGGATTTTTTCTAAAACTTTTTCAACTAAGTTTCTATGAAAGATCCTTCATTTCTTAAATGTAAAATAAGTTTTGTCTGCAGAGACAATATCAAGTTTTGGCCTCTGAGTGACACTTGAACTCATTCACCCCTGAAGACACATTTGAACTCTTCCAATTCAAAGGTTGAAATAGTTCATTCTGAAATTTCAGGGGTGAATGAGTTAAACAATAAAATTAATTTGTACATGTATATATCGTGGAGAGTTTCTACATCCACGTTTAGTAGCTTGAACATTATCACGCCACAGTCACTGTATCGCAGTCTAAATATTATCAATGTTGACATTTGTTTTTAGTAAAAGTTCTATTCGTGATTGTCATGTATTTGTCCAATTTAAGTCTTATGTTCATGTTTGAAATATGTTTTTGCCAATGATAGTATTTTCAATCATTTCATTTCTTGCCCTCGTTGCTTTTTTTCACGTAATTTTGTTGTTTGTGAAATTGTTGCTTGCTAAAACAGCTTGGGTGTTTAAAGTCATTTATAGACCAATTTCTGCCTGACTTGCAAATTGTTGTTTGCTCATTCAATATAAAGCTGTCCAGTTTTGTTTTCTTTTTTCGAAGATTACTTCTTTAAAGACTTTTTTTTTTAATTTTATATCGTGTAGTTTTAATATTCACTTTAAAAGTCATATTAGCAAACAACAGTGTTGTTTTACTCAATGTTTTAGTGTGAAGTAAAAAAGCAAATGTTTCAAACACAGTATGCTGTATTCCCATTTAAGATAAAATATGATGTCTATTTAACATGAAATGATATTTTAATAATTTTGATCTAATTTAACTTGTGACTCTTAAAATCAACATTTGGATCATCACCCTAATAAGTATGTTTTGGTGCTAACTTATGGGTAATATATAAAACACAGAAAAGCAAAATATACTTGCATTTCAAGTTTACTTTACGAGTGAAACAGTTGCTGTCAAAATCAGCATTAGGTAGTTTCTGGGGAAGGTCTGATCTGAGATGATTGGCAAGTCTTGAGATACATTGAGAAGTCAGAATACTATCTGAAACAAATTTAGCTACTTTAGTTCTAGCACAGAACAAAACTGGAAAAGGAAACTAGACCCTTACTGCCGTTGATTGTACATATATGGCTGTAATTTCTAGCTGAAATAGTGTTCTTGATGTAAGAAACCAATATCTGCATCGTAATTCTCCTGCTGGAGAAGACAAATGTACGTAAAATAGTCTTAATTGTTGATTAAATAGTCGGGTATTATTGATTAAACCCCACAACTTCTAACTAAACTGTGTCTTAAAATTCATTTTGTTACAATAGTTCTAAAAACAACTAACAATTAACATAATGATGGACAGTTATACTGCCCACTAACAAACAAAGCATACAGCTGTACTAATTCTGCCGGTAGAAATTAGAACATTATTATATATTTAAAGGATAGTTTAATCCAGTTAAAAGAAATTAATATACGTTGTATACATAACAAGACATTAAAAGCACTTAAAAGAACTTTGTTATACATTAAAATTGGGATTTAAGGCCATGAGAAGATATTATACTCTAAATAGGGGATTAAAGTCATTACAGAACTTGAGTCATTAGAAGATTAAGGTTCATAAAGACTAATTAAATTAATTACGCCTTCCTCATGGGATCTATGCATCAATTTCAATATTATCCGTTAGGTTACATGTGCCTTGAGATATCGGGTGGGAAACTCAGTATAGCGTCCAATGTAATATATATATTTGATGATCAGTTGTAAAGTTTGCTCACATTATTAAAACGTGTACATGATAGCGACGTAATCTCTAAGAATAGCATATTTGTATTTTTTTTATGTACAAATTTAAAATCATTTAAAACAACATGTATACATGTATGACACACAGGATTCAGTCTTATCAAGCTTCGTAAATAGTTTACCATCAGCAAAACAGTTTATTTTCAATTTTTATGTCCTGATGTTTATCTTGATATAGAGGAGACATT
This sequence comes from Mizuhopecten yessoensis, assembly GCF_002113885.1. NCBI lineage: Eukaryota > Metazoa > Mollusca > Bivalvia > Pectinida > Pectinidae > Mizuhopecten > Mizuhopecten yessoensis. The sequence goes on from NW_018403984.1 coordinate 1,667,980, forward strand.
CAGTTGAGAATTTCAAAATGTATTATTTTGAAACAAAGTGTGGATAATTGAATAAAGGATATAATATTTAGAGAGAAAAAATAAGAAAAAAAATTGAAAAAGAAATTGTTCCCGACATTTTCGTGAACTATTCAACTAGAAAAAAATGTAAATTTCACTTCGTTTTTTATCTTACGCAGCTTGATACTACTGTAACCTGTTCATATATATTGAACACTCGTTAAATATTGATTTGTTATTATAGTCATTATTTGTATTTATATGCTAATATTTGCCAGTCATACATATAAACAAATATAAATCCATAAAACATTTCTTTGGTATCTATCTTTTTATCGGTCAAATAAAACTATATAACTGTTCTATCATCTTAATCCATCTATTGGTAATACTGAGTATGATATCATGTCTGTCGTTTAATGATATATTTTGGTAGCAGTATGATACTCTATTCCTCTGCTATATCTGTATATTGTATAAGATCACCATTTGTGCCATCGTCACACATGCTACAGCTGTCTAACTTTCTACTACACAAATGTGCTTCGTCTTGGAATAAAGATGTTAATAAGTGTACAGATTATCGTCGTGTTTATTTATTTTTTACCACTACAGAGAAACCTCGTTTTACTGCCATCGTTGTTTATACGAATGTGTTGGCATTATAAAGAGGTTAAATGATATTTTGTTCCGGGCACATGTGACAAAATAGATGCTGAAGAAAAAACCAGAAGACGGTTTATTATTTTTTCTACCATTAACCATTGCAATCATTTGGTACTACAAACATTTGTCAACATTTTTGGCATAAAAATGCTTTTGAAATTATGTAACAGTGATGTATAAAGTATTTGAAAAAAAACACGCAGAAATTCGTTTAAAAACGTGGCAAATGAAACTGAGTTTATGTTGAGGTTATACTGTGTTTACATTCTCCAACTGTCATTCTTTGAGTTCCCCTTACTAAATGGGTACATTTAGGACCTACGAAGACCCTGCATTATACTTTATTTTCATATGAGCAAGGGTAAATGGGATGTTTTAGCGGTTACCTTAACAAAATGATGTTTTTGTTTCCCATTGAGACTATAATGCCGCCAGCTTTCTACAGTTGAGTAGTGGGACGGTAAAAAAACAACTTTATTGTGGTTTCAGTTAAAAATAACCAGTAATCCACTAAATTTTAATTTCATAAATTAAGTGTTTTTTGCGCAACTGTTTCAACAGGAGTTTACATAATATTGATTTCAATTTTTTTTGGCCCCGGCATCAACAACAGTCCTAACAGCTGTATGATGCAATTTAATTCATGTTTAGCTTATTGTTTCTATTTCCAAAATGTTATAGGCGCAAATTTTTGCGTTACGTTCATTCGTTTATATTCTGGGCGTGACGTCGTTTATATTCTGGGCATGACGTCGTTAATATTCTGGGCATGACGTCGTTTTTATTTTGGGCATGATGTCGTTTATATTCTGGGCATGACGTCGTTTATATTCTGGGCATGACGTCGTTAATATTCTGGGCGTGACGTTTATATTCTGGGCATGACGTCGTTTATATTTTGGGCATGATGTCGTTTATATTCTGGGCCTGACGTCGTTTATATTCTGGGCATCACGTCGTTTATATTCTGGGCGTGACGTTTATATTCTTGGCATGACGTCGTTTATATTTTGGGCATGATGTTGTTTATATTCTGGGCATGACGTCGTGCATATTCTGGGCATGCCGTCGTTTATATTCTGGGCGTGACGTCGTTTATATTCTGGGCATGACATCGTGTATATTCTGGGCATGACGTCGTTTGTTTATATTCTGTGCATGACGTCGTTTTAAGCAGAATTACATAAGTAAGCCTCTGACTTGCAGTGCTGAAAAAAACGTCACACAAAATTGTTACTGATAGGTTTGGTTAAATGTCAATATTGCTATAAATTAAGTTTTATTTCTTTCTCAAAAGTTAACCATCTATGCTGGAGTTAAATATAACGGAACCTGTCATTTAAGGTATTCTAAATAGGCTTATTTACTATACAACCTATAAAAGGCTTTATACAATTTAGTACGATTTTCTCTTACTTAAAATTAAACCCCTTACGTAACGATAAAATCAATACTAACCATCTGTTACCATATTGTTAACGTTCCAATTTGAATAAAATTATGAAACCAGAATCTATGTCGTATACCTGATATTTCATGATTCGTTGGTTATTGTATTTAAAAGTTACTGGACAGTAATGCCCAAACATTCACTTCGAATGTAACATGTCAAGAAAGAATAATAGTGCATAGTGCACATTCTTTAGCATCTTGACCAGAACTATCTAGCGATACTGTACGAAATAAATGAACTAGTCGATACTTCAAATTTAACGAAGGACCTTACATAGAGGACACAACCATAGATTGCAAGTCAGCGTTGTGGCGAATGATAGTTGACATCGAATAAATATCAAAGACAACAAACTTCCTATTTACCGATGACACAATCATGGATGTCTCTGTCTTATCATCAGAAATGTCGAGCGATAGTTGACAATAGTTAATAGACATCAAACTTCTTATTTACCGTAGTCATACAGGGATGACTCAATCATGGATGTCTCTGTCCTATCATCAGAAATGTCGAGCGATAGTTGACAATAGTTAATAGACATCAAACTTCTTATTTACCGTACTCATACAGGGATGACACAATCATGGATGCCTCTGTCTTATCATCAGAAATGTCGAGCGATAGTTGACAATAGTTAATAGACACCAAACTTCCTACTTACCGTACTCATACAGAGATGACTCAATCATGGATGTCTCTGTCTTAGCATCAGAAATGTCGAGCGATAGTTGACAATAGCTAATAGACATCAAACTTCCTATTTACCGTACTCATACAGGGATGACACCATCATGGATGTCTCTGTCCTATCATCAGAAATGTCGAGCGATAGTTGACGATAGTTAATAGACATCAAACTTCCTATAATCATGGATGTCTCTGTCCTATCATCAGAAATGTCGAGCGATAGTTGACAATAGTTAATAGACACCAAACTTCCTACTTACCGTACTCATACAGAGATGACTCAATCATGGATGTCTCTGTCTTATCATCAGAAATGTCGAGCGATAGTTAACAATAGTTAATAGACACCAAACTTCTTATTTACCGTAGTCATACAGGGGTGACCCAGTCATGGATGTCTCTGTCCTATCATCAGAAATGTCGAGCGATAGTTGACAATAGTTAATAGACATCAAACTTCCTATTTACCGTAGTCATACAGGGATGACTCAATCATGGATGTCTCTGGTGATTTTTTATTGGGTTTTTTTTCATAGACAAAAAACATATACATTTTGTCGAAATACATAGCATTACAGTTACATGTGTACATAAACACAAACATGCATGCATGCACTCATACTTATCATACATATATAACATACATACATTAATACGCATGTGCACGTGTTGCATATACATACATACATACATACATCTGCACGCACGCACATATATATGCACCAACACACACACATAGTTTACATGCATACGCACATACACATCTCCACATGCACGCACATATATACATACATACCCACGCACATACACACACATGTACATATGCACACACATACACACACACGCAGATACGCTTGTATGCTGTAAGCATATTAGTCATTAAAGGTATACACTATACAATTTGACATTGAGATATAATATTCTTATACAGTAAATAATTTTGCATTGTGAGATGTTTTACTTGTACAGTATATTATTTGGCATTGTGATATGTTATAGCTATATGGTAAACAATTTGGCCTGGTAATATGCTATAGTTATAAATTATACAATTTTGAATTTTGAGATGTTATACTTATACAGTATGCCATTTTGAATTGTGATATATTTTACTTATACAGTAAATTTGGCATTTTGATACATGATACTTGAACAGTACACAATTTGGCTGTGTGATATATATGTTATAGTTTTCCAGTATACAATTTGGCATTGTAATACATTATAGGTACATGTATACAGTATAAAAATTGGAATTGTGATACATCATAGTTACAGTACATAATTTTGTATTGTCATATGTTATACTTGTACAAGTTTACAATTTGACATATATACAGAGGAAAACAATAAAAATCTTTTTACTTTGTAAGAACCTGTTTGTATTTTATGCGGATATGCACACGTTTGTACACTACTACACATACACATGTTTATATACATCTACTCGCATACAAAGCTATACATGTTCATGTATAATATACATATTCACATATACATATAGACATGTACTATACTCAACAAATACATACATGTAACTTCTCACAATCTAGGGAGGTCAATGTTTTAGGAGTTGAAACATTTCAACAGTGTACATTATACTCTTTTTGGGTGTATAAAACACATGTATATTAGCAAGTTATTAGCACATGTATATATTAATGTGTATAAAGGGCTACTTATACATATAAAAAAGACAACAATATTTAATTATTAGTGTAATTCTTAAGGGTATATGGGTGACCAACTGTTTGAGGTTCATTCACTTGGCTTTGGTTTTCAAATAATTTTGGGTTTTTTTTGGATTTAAGTAAATAGGTTTTTCCATTTATTCCAAGTTTTGTTGAATTTTTAGATTTGCATGGTTTTTTTTGTGACAAGGTCATTTCGTATGTAAATGTTTGAGTTAGGTATTCTTTCAATCCTATTATTGAGAGATTTCCTGTTTTCTTAGAATTACAGAATATATAGTATTTAGTGTATGTAATGATGCTGTTAGTTGGTTTTGTTTCATTAGTTTCGCCTGTGACCCCAAATAGAATTGTACTTATGTTAAGGTCAAATTTTTACCAAGTTTTTTATGAATCCATCTTCTAAGATTTTCCCATAAGTGTTGGGTGTTGATGCAATTCCAAAATAAGTGTTCTTTTTTCAGGGTGTGCTTTAAAGAGTGAACAAGTATCAGAGTCTTTAATACCAATTGTTTTTAAGTATGAATTAGTGGTAATAATCCGGTTCAGGATTTTATATTGGAACCATATCTTTACTTCCCTTGATGGATTTTAATACTATTTGTAGGTGAAATGGAATGAAGGGTCTGGGGTGGTTGTTCTCTGATTTTGTTAAGTCTATATTCACTGTATGTGCAGCTTTTTTTTTTATTGATTTACAGATGCTTCTATACTGGAGAAAGTTGTTTGAGTTTATAGTGTGTTTCTGTTTGAATTCTTCAAATGAGAGACAAGTGTTATCATTTTGCAGAATGTCATTTACAAATTTTACTCCTTTGACATGCATGTCTTTATAGAAGAAAGAGGAATTATTTATCAAAATATTAGGGTTATACCATAGTGTTGATTCTTGAAAATTTGTAAGTGTTTTGGGAGGATTGTTTTCTGTGATGGTTACCTAAGCTTCAAGAACATCTTTCCAGAATTTATTGGTTTAAAGTGGTCTACATTGAATTGTGATATATTGTATGTGCAAGTTATTTCCGCTTTAAACAAATTACTCCATTCTTTTGTTTTTGCTGTGAGAAGCCGTCTAATCCAAGTTGATTTGAGGCTAGTAATAAATTCATCTAAGTCAATCATTTTTAATCCTCCGTCTTTATAATCTTTCACTAGACTCTGTCTTTTATTTTTTTCTGTGTTTGACTGCCATATGAATTTGAAAAATGAAGTGTTTAAGTACTGAATTGTGTTTTTGCTCGGGTTAGGTATTGTAATGAACAGATGTGTTATTTTGGGGATTATGAGAGATTTAAGAACTACTATTCTTCCTATAGGAGTGATATTTCTTCTAGACCATTGTTTTAACATTAATTCTATCTCAGTTGTTTTGTTTTTGTAGTTAAGGTCTGTAATTTTGTCTAGTTCAACAGAGAAATGTATTCCCAATAGATTGAAAGTTGTGACATTCCATTTCAGTTTCCATCGATGGTGATAAACAACTGCACTAAATTTCTTTGAGCCTATCCATATAACTTGTGTTTTGTCTGTGTTTACTTTCAGACATGACATAAAGCATACTTTTATAAAGTTTCCAAAACCTCAGTGAATGATTTCTCAGAACCATCTAGAATAAAACTTGTGTCATCGGCGAACTGTGAGAGTTCGTGTTCTTTGATATTTACATTTATACCTTTTATGTTTTTATTATTTTTTACCAGAATAGCCAAGATTTCAGCCACAATGAATCACTAGGATGTCAGGTAGTTACCCACGCCATGAATCACTAGGATGTCAGGTGGGCTTTCAATAGGAAACAGGAGCTTGATGTGGGCCAACAAGTTACTCCAACGTAAACCCCCTTTTGCATGCCATAAAATGGAGGCTCGAAGTCTTCCCATGTCTAGATATGACCTTTCTTGGGAAGCTCTGGCATGGCAGAAGGCCCGTCGGATGATGGAGGATCCAAAAACCCCATCTCTTTAATTTTGTCATCTGGCAACACTTTAATTGATGCAAAAGCGGAGGGCCAAAAATTGTTTAAATGACTTTACGGGACAGATGACTGATCCGTTTTTTTAAACGTTATCACTACTCCTGCACCCTCTTGATCAGTTTTGGAATAAAGGAGTTTCAACTTCGCCGTTCCCTCCATCTCACACACTTCATTGTTAGCTCATAAAGCATGACCAGTGATACCCTGTTTGGCAACAACCAACTCCCCGACACGCAAATATGTAAAAAAAAATGCTACAGAGAAAATTGCTGAAAACAAAGCAGCCTCATAATCAGAACTACAAACCCCAGGCAAGAAGTGGATGATTCTGACTAAAAGATCTGGAGAGATTGAGAGACGAAAGTCTGATCTCCTATACCTAGCAATATATTTTACAGTAAAAAAACTGTGTAACATCGATAACACCACTCATTTTACATTTAAAACCTATTCCTTTGATGCATGATTTTGCTGTAGATGGAGCAATATGTTGTGAAGACAGGTCAGCAATAAACTCACCAACCTGTTGCTGGGTAGGAGGCCAGACACAATCCGATCTAAATGTTCTGTGGAACATGCACCTGGGCACTAATGGACGAATTAACTCCATAGCTCGGGATGATTTTGACGTTTTCCTGTTCAAAATTGAGACAAGACCTTCATGCTCAGTATGCAACATTATCCTTTTTGTTGTGGAGCTCAGAACCCCAAATAAACGTAGCCATGACAATTGGAACGGGTTCAAGAAAGGTGATGTCACGTATGACATTTGACTCGACTCCCTATTTTGGCCAAGAAATAAATGCCGAACTACCATAAAAAAGGCCCCACCCCTTGCTACCGTCTCCCCCTGCACTGTCAGTATACAGATTCAACTCCCGGCTGTGTATCCAATATATCTTTGATAAAATTATTTTGGGGGTGGTGTTGAAATCTTGAATTTTCTCACTTTAATTGTGTGGTTTAATTCTTTCATTTCATTCTCTCACATATATTATCCCAGAAATATACCGTAAGCACTTTCTTCAATAAATCAATCACATTGTTTGAATTTAATCCATTTCAATACTGAATGCCGATGCTCAAAATGTACTGCACAGGGACTGTGTTGGGAACGCACCTTCACTGTTGGACGACATTATTCAAATGAGACTAAATTCTACTTGGGCATATTTCACACACCTGTAATGCTTTGGACAGTCTTCGGCGCTACGCCTTTACCGATAAAATTGACACTAGACGTTAATCTTACTGGAGGAAATAATGAATACTTCCTAATTACAACCAGTTTAAATGACATAATTTACTACTGAATTCTATTACTCTTAACAAATCAGTTTGCAAACATAAATGGTGGTTTGCGACTAACCTTCTGAATTAAATTCATTAGTTTGTTATGAATAATAAATGCTTTGTTTATTTGAATACAAACAGCTACTGAAAACTTTGTCAAGGAATGAGCGCAAGATGAGGTTGCAAGATTGTGCACTCTTTACTTGACAAAGGAAAGCTCGGAAAATCAGTTTTCAATAACTGTTTGTGTTCAAAACAGAACTATCCTTCATGTTGGTCTGCGACATTCTGTTAAGTGGATTTGAAATCAAGATTTCGAAAGATTAGTTTCTAAATATTTACATAATTACCTTTTAGACAATTCTGTTATATATAAATATCAGTCTGGTTTCCAGCCAGGTCATTCCACTGTACACCAGCATCTTGAAATATACCATAACATGTGCGGAAACCTTGAAAATAAGTCAGCCCACTTGTTTAATTTTTTGTGACATTTCTAAAGCGCTTGATCGAGTGTGGCATAAGGGGCTGGAAGTGAAATTAGCTAGCAATGGAATCTCTGGAAATTTACTGTTCTGGCTGATGAATTATGCTACTGATAGATCCCAACAAGTTTTCCTTGGAAATAGTAGATCTTCTGTGAAGACAACTAATGCAGGTGTGCCACAGGGTTCGGTTCTCGGCCCTTTATTATTGATACTCTATATTAATTGTATAACAGATACTTTAGAAAGTATATCGAAACTTTGCTGATGATACCTCTCTTTTATGTTCGGATAAATCCCCACAAGTTATCGAACAAAAAAATAATTCTGATCATGTGAAAGTACAACTGTGGGCACATAAGTGGCTAGTTATATTCAATCCTGCATTATCTCTAGTTTTAAATTAGATCACATGATTGAACTTATTTTTAACAATGTAAACATTGACTTTGTTGATAACCATAAGCATCTGGGTGTATTGATCGGTGGAGCTATCACATTGATAATATATATTAAAAAGTAGTGAATCAATTAGTTGTCCTCCGTAAATTAAAGTTTTCCCTAAACCGTCGTACATTAAATAATATATAGAGATCATTTGTAGAATATTGCTGTGAACTTTGGGATGGATGTACTCTTACTGATACAGACATATTAGAAATGTTACAATTAGAGGCTGGACGCTTTGCTACTGGTTTATCTTCCTATGCTAGTAGACACTCTTGTTATGCTGAAACCGGATGGGAGCCTCTAGCTCACCGGAGATCCAACTATTCTATAAAATTCATAATAATTGTTCCTAATCATCTCTGTACTCTACTCCCTCCCCTTGTCGCTAACCCTCGATATAAACCTTCGAAATGCAGAAAACTACAACTTACCTAACAACAGACTTGAATTATCGAACTCTTCCTTCTTTCTTTCAACACTTAGACTGTTGAACCAGTTGTCTATTAATACTAGACATAGTCCTACACTATCGTGCAAAAAAGATCTATATCTATATCTATATCTATATCTATACCTATATCTATATCTATACCTATACCTATATCTATATCTATACCTATACCTATATCTATATCTATACCTATATCTATATCTATATCTATATCTATATCTATACCTATATCTATATCTATATCTATACCTATATCTATATCTATATCTATACCTATATCTACATCTATATCTATACCTATACCTATATCTATATCTATACCTATACCTATATCTATATCTATATCTATACCTATATCTATATCTATACCTATATCTATATCTATATCTATATCTATATCGAGTTAGTTTGGTTGATGATCAGCAGTGTACATGTGGCTTCCCTACTAAAGACACCTACCATTTCTTTTTCATTTGCAAAAATTATGTCAACAAAGAGTTAAACTTTACCGTGAGCTTAACAAAAACGACACAGGCAATTACATGTGCATAAAGTACGGTTCATTTTCCTTTCCTTTTTCTTCTTCAGCTAATAGTTATATAAAAACATTTACTGAAAAAATATACATGCCATATGTGGAAATCAATATTATCGATTGTAATTAACTCACTGTTAAACGTTTTAGTAGTCTGTTTAGAGTTTTATATATTTTGTTTTCTGTAAGATGTGTCTATTGCATACACACTCAATATGCAATTTAAAACTCGTCTATCTTGCAGGGTGCTCATAGGGTATTAGAGTACAGTTGATCCTAAAAATAAAGGGCATGTCTCAGATAAACATGGATAGCGGATTTATCCTGTACAACACACCTACACACATATATATATATTTACAAATTACTTTTTGATTAAATTTTTTTTAGCAGAATGATTTTTTTTCAAAAAGTGATTTCCCCAGATTTGGGAATTGTGAAAACCATGGTTACCACATCAAAAAACGTCAAAAAATGCAAAAAAAACCCAAAAGTTTGACCGACGCAAGTGGTAATATTTTTCTTAATATCTGTCTTAATTGAATATCATCTAATCGGTAACAGAAATACTCACGTTTTAGCATAGGTCGTTCAACTGGATGTTTCACAATATTTACACATGTGCTGAGTATAAAAATAGACTGCATGAAAAGCTAGCTTTTGTTGTGTAGACACAGATTTGTAAATGGCCAAAAATGTAGTCTCAAACCAAATTCGATTTTTTTTGCTTTTAAATGTGAAGCCCACATAGTCCACTTCATCATGTATATGCCAATTTAAGTGCTGATTTGTTTTTTAAAACTTTGATACATGTAATATAACATGGGTTATTCATTGTACAAAATATCACCCATGGCCACCGTACTCTACTGTACACTGCTACCTAGGGTGTAAGCATGACACTTGAGTTATATCAAAACACATTCAAATGACATTTCTTTTCAGCCAATGACTCTACATGTATCACAAATATACGTGTATTATACATGTATCACAAATACACGTGTATTAAACATGTATCACAAATATACGTGTATTAAACATGTATTACAAATATACGTGTATTAAACATGTATCACAAATATTCGTGTATTAAACATGTATCACAAATATACGTGTATTAAACATGTAGCACAAATATACGTGTATTATACATGTATCACAAATACACGTGTATTAAACATGTATCACAAATATACGTGTTTTATACATGTATCACAAATATACGTGTATTAAACATGTATTACAAATATACGTGTATTAAACATGTATCACACATATACGTGTATTAAACATGTATCACAAATATTCGTGTATTAAACATGTATCACAAATATACGTGTATTTAACATGTATCACAAATATACGTGTATTATACATGTAGCACAAATATACGTGTATTAAACATGTATCACACATATACGTGTATTAAACATGTATCACAAATATACGTGTATTAAACATGCATCACAAATATACGTGTATTATACATGTATCACAAAAATACGTGTATTAAACATGTATCACAAATATCCGTGTATTAAACATGTATCACAAATATACGTGGAATATACATGTATCACAAATATACGTGTATTAAACATGCATCACAAATATACGTGTATTATACATGTATGACAAATATACGTGTATTATACATGTATCACAAATATACGTGTACTATACATGTTTCACAAATATACGTGTATTAAACATGTCTCACAAATATCCGTGTATTATCCCTGTATCACAAATATACGTGTATTAAACATGTATTACAAATATACGTGTATTAAACATGTATCACAAATATTCGTGTATTAAACATGTATCACAAATATACGTGTTTTATACATGTATCACAAATATACGTGTATTAAACATGTCTCACAAATATCCGTGTATTATCCCTGTATCACAAATATACGTGTATTAAACATGTCTCACAAATATCCGTGTATTATCCCTGTATCACAAATATACGTGTATTAAACATGTAGCACAAATATACGTGTATTATACATGTATCACAAATATCCGTGTATTATACATGTATCACAAATATACGAGTATTATACATGTATCACAAATATACGTGTATTATACATGTATTGCCCTTGCTATAGGAAAACCTGAGTCTTTGTTTCCCCGAGATTAATCATGTTTTCAAAATGGTGAAGAACGGGGCGAAGCATGATGTCTTTCGGTAAAACAAATGATCGTGTTTCCTAATAACAACGGCAATAAACATGAAGAATAATAACACATCAGTGAAGATGTCAGACTTCCGCGCCATTTTTGTCGTCTGCTCCAGTCATTCGGAACACAGGAGAGGTACATTTTACTTCTTGCCGGTTTTTCTAGAGAGGCTCCGTGTAAGGGAAATACATTGTATGACTGGAGAAACTCGAGCGCGTGAGTCANGTTTTCCCCCCCCCCCCCCCCCCCTCATTTGATCAATATAATCCAATCAGCCTATAGAATAAGTTTAACAATAATATCTAGGTTAAAAACCTTTCTTCATAAAATGTTATGTGTACAGCATACTATTAAAGCATCAGATATATACACCTACACACTGTGTAACTGTAAACAGGTGATGTAGCCATATCCAATCCATCCACGGGTGGTCGGGTGGTGCAGTGGATAGCGCACTTGCCTTTCACCAAGGCGGCCGGGGTTCGATTCCCCGATCGGACGTGAAAAGGTTGGGGTCACCTGCCCGACCACTTGGGTTTTCTCCGGGTACTCCGGTTTCCTCCCACACTAAGACCCCCACGCGCTAACATCCGGGCCAACAAGAGTGATTAATATAAGTTGAAATAACTTGTTTCATAATTGTTGTTAAATAAATAAAGTTTATATTTATCCAATCCATCCTGCCGGAGGTCCCACGATAAGCACTTATTGAAGTAATTTCATGAAGTATTTCCCTGTTTAACTACCCTAGGTAGACATTAAATGTTGCGAAAAACGTATTTAATCTTTACCATCGGCCTTCTCCGATACCGATTTCGACAATGAGATATCTAAAAGTAAAAATATGGTGCTACATGTTCGATTCGGCAAAAGTGAAATTTGAGATCTAAACAACTTTGCGAAGCAGGAACTTTTCGATAAAGTTTAGATAGTTTCCAAAGACGTAAATGACATGCAGGCAAAATAATATGTGACGTGGCCGTATTGGGCACTGGCACTATTCTCTATTGCATGTTATATTTTGTTTTAGAAACCCTCAAGTCTCTAACACGACGAAAAATTAGGTGAAATACCTTATCAGTCTTTGTTCGTGGTTATTTATTCTGTTTGTCATCATAAAATATCGGCATCATAAAGAAATGGATATAAGAGTTATCAAATCTGGTTAGCTTTACGACTCAACGCCAACTTTTCAAAATGCGATGCTTTAGAAACATCTGTATACTTGTTTTGTTTTCTTCAATTTTGTTTTGTATTATTTTTGAAAAAAATAATAATATTTAAGCATTAAGTTGTAAGCTGCTTCGCTATAAAACAACTTCACAGGAAAATGCCACTTTTCCTATATTCAATAAGAAATGGCATGTATCAGTATAAAGAAACCTGACGGCCCAGGTACAGCTGATACATGTGACCCTTAAAGACAATCCTATTTATCGAGGTAGATTAAAGCATAAAGACGAGATAAATATGTTTCTGAAATGCTAAAAATATGTCAGAATCTATCATGAAGAAAAACACGAAACCCACACATACATGTAGAAATGTTTATTTACAAAGTTCAATGCAAAATATGTGTTGGACGGATGTTTGTGGCAATTTGCACCACATAATGCTGAATCTCATCTCATACACTCAGTTATCACAGTTCCCGCTTATTTAATAAATACCCCCAAAACATGTAGCAACATTAACTCTATCAGAGCACGCTAAGAGATAGTTATTTACAATAAAATAAGCAAATGTCCCCACAATATTGACATTTTTCCCATCAAATCGAGATGTTTGCACTCAATAATCAACCACTAATATATACTGTAGGAATTGTAGTTATAAATGTTTTACTGCATCACAATAACGTCACTACATTCAATGTAATCGAAATTCATTAGATTACTGACAAAAGATACATTTTACTTTTATCTACATTGAATTTACCACCACCTAAAGATGTTCGCGCATGCGTAGACGAGTGAGCCAGACCGAAAATGTCCTTTGGGAATTTTAACAATGAAGATGTTATTGCAATTTAAGAATTTGTTTCAGAATTTGGTATTACAAAGTGACGACATCGTTTTTACTGATATATCAGGGATGCCATTCATGAGGACATGTTCTTTGTTGATCTATGAAATGGTCAAAATAAGCTAAAACTGTTTTGGTTTTTTTTATTAGCATGCTCAAAGTATATATACCCGTTTTATAATTATACATTGTAGCCCATGTATGAAGTCAGGTTAAGTCACATGATCAATAAAGCACTTTTACATACTAGCAACCCGACAACAAATATAGAAATACTGTCAAACAAAGAGCCTTTACCATTCTAATCACTGTGTAACATACCTCTTCATTTTGTATGGTATGAAGTTATGAAAGTCATACGTTTACCATTTCCGCACGGACGGTGAAACGCCATAGTATGCAGGGACGGTATAACGCCATAGTATCAGGGACGGTGTAACGCCATAGTATGCAGGGACGGTGTAACGCCATAGTATGCACGGACGGAATACTGCATGTGTACATACGCACAGTGTAGATATTCGGACATACGAACTTTATACACAACCAGGGAATAAACAAGTCCTTGTTATACTGAGAGAGGGAAGTAGATTGTGTCACACGCGTTGAAAATTTGAGGATGTTCAACATTGTTTAAAGAAAGGATGTAAACAATGTAAAAATACAGGTATTTCGGCCTTTGTTGCCTTTGATCCGAAACCAGCTCCATGGATTGGCAGTTAATTGTCCATGGTAACCAATCTGTTGATGTGTATTTCGTAGCTAATACTATTATATCAATAGCAGTTGATCTTATGATATCCCTGTGGTTATACGTTTATTTCCATACTGTATATATTGACTACATAATTGTGAAGTCCCTTGTTCTCCAGGTCTAACCTAAGTGGCTCCCCCTACAAAGGTAACAAAACGTAATTAATGGCGTAGTTACAGTCTGTAAGGTTGAGATGGGCATCTCGATTAACAAAGATTAAGATGACTAATAATATATGTCATCTTTGTCTTTCTTCCATTATCTTCGCCAGCTTTCATTAACCGGTCTTAAATGTCCCTTAACTTAATCATTATTCGTCATCATGGACTTTTTTGTCCATGACATTTACATGTGGATTCAATTATGTATTTCATTACCAATGTATGTTATTAATACGCAAATGTGACAGTCTGACAGATAATATGTGAATCAGTTTTTAGTAAACAATTAAACAGCTCCCTTGGGGGTGTAATGTACATTTAATCTTATAAAATTAAATCATTGGGGGAACGACGCGTCATCGGTGGTGGACAAACTAACAGACCTAATAGATGTACAATGTATACGTACTCGAGTCCGACGCTGTCGTGTGACTCCGCCATCATGACGAACTTTGTCTCCTGTGACTGGCCGTCAAGGTGAATGAGAACGACGTATTGCCCAGGTTCAAGGACGTAATCGGCCGACACGTTCTTGGACACCACAAACTTGCCGTCGTCGTTGTCGGTCATGCGCGCTAGCTTGCTATCATCACTGTAGTTGTTCCATATCCAGTCGGTGGTCAGTGGGAATATATCTTCGTCCATCTAAGACGAAAACCATAACTTACTCTTGACAACTTACATCATAACATTATACCCAAACAAATTAATGTAAGTTCGTACGGTTATTCTATGCGTTGATGTCGAAACTAAATACTCGACCTATTTAAGAAATGGTATGTTTGTTGTTTCAAAATGTTAAGGCATTTATCAATGCTATATAGAAAAAGATTGTCATTTTTTTTTATCGTAAAACTATGGACAAGAGGCTCATTTTGCCTAAACCCTAATATAAGGTTCATGGACGTTCAAAGGGACGTGTTCTGTTTGAAACCAATCGTTTGAGCTGTCCTAAAGAAGAGCCTGCCATTAGGTTGACTTTAATTTCGGGTCAGCACAAAAAGAAAGAGACAGTACATTTGCATAGTGTTCGTTGCTTTCGTTCTTGAGAAGGAGTAGTTAATCCGAGGTTAAAACGGCCATCTTGGATTTTTTAATCGGTATTTACAAAAAGCAACCAAACTTGGTGATAACTGTATATGGCAAACTTGTACTGAGCTTGGAGTCGAAATGAATATATTCAGCCAATCAAAGGCCATGACGGCCATCTTGGACTTTAAAATAGGCACGAAAAAAACATTAACACTTGGTCGGAACCTCATAAGGAACATTTGTTGCCATGATGTCAATTGCTGTACAGTCATTCTGAAGAAGACGTGTAAAATGTACATGTCTCATTCATTCAGAAGCTATTATGGCAATCCTAGCTTTTCGGTTTGGCACATACACCACTTGGTTGGAACATGACAAGACACATCGTGAGAGGAAGTTGAAGATAATTGTTAACATATGATGCACAGTGTGTGACGATGGACGAAGAGGGATAGCAGAAGCTCACATAATAACCGTTTCAAGTTAAAACTGACATCATCGCGAAAATAATCATTTATTGTAGAGTATGTGAGGCATTATAAGTGGTCAAAATACAGTATGATTTTTTTTCAGGATACCAATATAAACGTCAAAATATACGCAACTGAATTTGATGAGTCTGTATACCACCTACATGGTACAAACACTTGCAGTACATTAAAAATCAACATTTTATTTACTGCATGTTGATTTCAGTGATTTCAGTGCTCCTTACCCTCCACATGCGGAATCCTAACGGCATTAGCTCTTCCTTCATTTCCTGCATCAGCTGGAATCGCACAATACCTGTCAAATAAACATAGTATTGATTTCGAAAAAGGAAAATCACTCATGGACCGACGGACGCACAGACGTACAACTTACTCGCCATAGCAATACAAACATACAGACTTGCACTGTCACTCATCATTTCGTGAAGAACGGAAATAAATAATTCACTTTTGCCATAATGGCAAATGTGATGATGACATAACTATCACGTGATCATGACACGAAATAAATTAGGGTCGTCTATTTGTATAAAGATGTACAAATCATTTCTGGAATATCGGATACATGTATCTAACATATATGTTGACGTATAGACATAATTTAGTAATCTGGTTGACGAACACGTAAATAGCAATCCACTCTTGTTGACGAACAGATATATAACTTACCTGTCGGATTTACGTACAAATATATACAATGTTCTTAACCTCTCTAAATGGTGAACAGATGCATGACTTACCCCTCTCGGTGACGGTCACACGGAACTGGGGATTATTTCCCACTGTGTCATTCGAGACCTGGCCCCCGGCGTTGGAGCCCTGTACAAACGCGCCTGTTACACACTGACAAGTCCCTGTAATGGAAAAAGTTGCAGCCACTGTACGTTGAAATGATTGCAGATAAAAGTATTTTCTTTGAATCAACTATAATCGTCTAAACTTGTCTGATTTGTACCAAATCTGTTAATAGGACGTTTAACAGAAACAAACTAAACCAAACTAGTTAGTATCTGAGGCAGATAAAGAAAGTTCGAACTGGGAAGGGTCCACTTGTTGGTGTATCCAGAAGTTATTTTATATATATGTAGATATTTATCGTTTTAAAAAAGTCTATGCCGTACATTTTTTTTTTTTTACCCTGTTCTATGTTGGGTTTTTTTCATTTCAAAAAGGGGATCAAATCCCCAGGAACTACCCCTTTCCCCCTAAACCAGCCCCTGAAGGTCCAGTGGAACTTGGAATGGAAACCTTACTGATATCAGTAGGTACGTCCAGTTGTGGAAGGTCTGGGCGGTCGAACAACATGTACTTGATACTTTGGTCATCAGTCAGGTTCCTATAAAATTAGAGTATATCAATAAATCATAAGGTACATCATGTGACAAACCTACACAGTTTCTAAATGTCGGGGAGCGGCATGGTCATATACATAGTTCTGGGAGTGAATGCGGCTGCACCGATATTTGTTTATATTAATCAAAACTCTAGTTATTTTTGCGCGAAGAAATGGGACTGTAATGCAATCGTATTTCATATTGAAAACTTCTTTTCTTCATAACAAAATTTGGTTCGTATTGAATAAAGTCAATATTCAGTAGAATTTATTGTGACGGTGAAATAAGTTGTTTGACGTAGGCTTATCGTGAAATGGATTACCAGGGTAGACAGAACGATATAAAATTCACAATTTCAACATTAAAAGTTATAAAATAAAATATATGTATAAATAAACTGAAGGAACTGTGTAAACGTTCCAAAATAAACGGTAAGAACTCGTCATATCCTATTTTTTTCCCCATTTGATATTTCGTTAATACAGAATGACATATGTTTTCTCTAAACAATATCATAACATTTCCGACATAAATGCATAGTTTTTTGTTTGTTCTCAATTAATTTTGACGGGAACATCTTTATTTGTAGTACATATTGTACATCCTAAAACACTTTTTCAAACGTACAACTCTCACATTTCAATAAACCAACATATATCCTGTACAGTGTAAATCATATTTAACATAAACCTTATGTTAATAAAATAGGGTTTTGTAATAGTTGAAATGTTAATGTACACCTTTTATATAATCGTCAGTGATAATGTTTGATATCTAACACGTTGTATAATGTAAGTTGTATTTCTAAATAGATTTGAATATTGTATCAATACATTTATGATTGATACATAGAGAAGTTAATTAAAAAATAAACAAGCAAAACAGAGATATGCGTAAGTACTTTTGCAATAAAAGAATACGTTAACTTAGTATAAAGTCTTTCCAAACTTACACTTCATTATACAAATACTTTAACACAGGGTATCAGGTGTTTGCCGAGACAATTGTTATTTTGTTAAGATTTTGAATTACTGCAAATTGTTTATGCAAGCACAAAAATAAATAAATAAAATAAATGACAGATCAACACAGTTTCGTTTTTAACCTCAATGATTAACAGTATATTTCATAAGATATGTCATAAGCTTAAGATATACAAGTACTTCGAACTATAACTAATAAAGCAAAAAGCATGCAAAGAATGTGGTAAATACATACTCTACTCTGTTTATGTATACCTTATTTTATTTATCATCTTTAACTACTTTCATCGTATCTGTATCAATACAAAAATATACGGACAGTCAAACACCCTTTGTCTTGAACTAATGTTCTACAAAAGAAGGAAATTACTAACTAGCATAAGTTCCTGCTGAAAGAACAATACTTTCCTAACAAGTGACTGGCATGCACATGCGACGTCTCTCAAGGTCTATTAATCCAGAAATTTAGATTTTTGCGCTAAACAAGATATCTACAGAAAGAATAGTAAAAAAGTGGTTGCACTAATTAAAAAGGCACAGAATCAGACGGCTGACGATTTGTTTCATGCTGAAAATTGAAACTTATGTCTCTTCTTTTATTAGAAGTTTCCATGCAGGAAGGGGGTCAAAAGTAGGCAAAGGTAGAACAGAAATTATATGTTACTGAAAGTGTCGGTAGTAATCCTCACATTCCGACAACACATCTTTTAGATATCTCATTCGGATGGATGTTGTTATAATTGTAAATTGTAATCAACAGCACTCTAGAAAAAATGTCCGTTAGACATTATTGACCGACACACACATAGCCCAATCCACTGGAAAAAGAAACACCAGGTAAGATCCTTTGTAAGAAAAACAGTTTTATGAAATTCCACAGAACATTGCCAGTTATATAATTGACAATAATACTGTAAACCATCGTACTCGACTTTGCATACTTCTGAGGACGTCTGGTAGATACCATACCTACGTTATTGAGACTTTCTAAATTAAGTTAGAATTTGAATGCGATTTGTCTCCTTTGATAATTTGCAATTTAATAAGAATTTTCCTCTGCAAATCTAAAGGATCGTTGATTTCTGTAAATCAAAATTGACATGTCTTTCCTTCCCATAACAACGGTTATTTGTTTCCAAGTTCACTTCCTTATTTCATTCCAAATATACTCTAGCGTATGACCTAAAACATATATTTAACTGATCGCTTTGTTAGAGCCTTGGGGTACTTTATGGGCTATATTATAGATATGTCGATTAAAGGTCGCTTCATAGGTCAATTTTTAACAGAACCAATAAAGTAATTGTCTTTTTAGCAAGCTAACGAACGCATATTTTCGTTTGCTTCATCGAAAAATACTTTAAAGTGATATTCGAATACCGTGCTGTCTAATTCGTTACATATGACCGTCACACACACCACCATGGGACAGCCAGTCGGCCTTAGCGTGTACGAAAAGTCGACTACGATACGTATGGATAACATATTTGTCTAAAGCTACATTAAATATTACTGAGAGTTGTTGCATTGTACCTTGTTACCAAGCCGTCTCTGAAACAAAATTGACGACAAAAAACATACAGATGATAATTTTAAACGTTCAGATGTAAGGTCAATTAATTATAAGCACTCTCAAATATGTTTTTAATATGTTTCATGCGATGTTTTAACATCTATTTTTAAAAAAAAACAGTTCTCTGTCTTACTAATCAAATTAACTCGGAAATCGTGAGGAGGTGCAAGTCGTGCTCTGCTCACATTCTCGGCGGGTAGCAGTCTTACTCTTTATCGTAAGTAATAGCTGAGCTTGTAGATTTAATTTTTACTGAAGGGATGCACACAATCAGAGCATTCAGTCACTTAGGTAACCATTCGGACACTTCCTAGTACAGTAATACAGTCATGGCTTCATATCTTGCTATCATAACCCGGAACCCATCTCTACCAGTGTTGTCGTTTCTCTCAGGGGGTAGAGAACGACAACTGTGGGTAGATGTTGCAAAGGAACTACAGCAGGTGAATGTGCTGCGAATGATCTTTGTTAATATTAAATACACGCCATTTTGTCTCTAACATACATACTTTTGAACCAGTCGTAAACTCTTTTAAATACCAAATACAGTGTATTACTTGTGGGATGAGTATTACTCACGATGTACGAGTACACCAAACAAATGCAGAATGAGAGAGCTGATTGTGATTATACGCTTAAAATTTCGAATAAATTCACCGCAGAGAAATA
This sequence comes from Mizuhopecten yessoensis, assembly GCF_002113885.1. Classification (NCBI taxonomy): domain Eukaryota; kingdom Metazoa; phylum Mollusca; class Bivalvia; order Pectinida; family Pectinidae; genus Mizuhopecten; species Mizuhopecten yessoensis. The sequence goes on from NW_018403984.1 coordinate 1,688,890, forward strand.
CTCACTCAAAACAGTGAAGGGGGGCCGACGAGAATACTCTGACCATGAACTCCTTCTCGAGCCCCTCCTCGATGGCGGAGGGAATGACGATGTACTTGCCAGGTGTGACGAGGTATCGGAAGGACGCCTGCTGGTCCTGTTTGTACGAGTTGGTGTTGCTACCGAGTTCGTCCACAACATAAACACCTCCCTCGCTTGACAACACCTATCAACAAGGTCACGTGATCCATTAATACGGATTGAAGTGTTTGATGCTTTACTTAACATTGCGTTTTGTACCCCGAACTGATATCCTAATTAATTTGCTGACACTTTTTAACTACTTTTTTTGTACTGTGTCGAGAATCTTGTTTCCTAAACTTTTTAGCCTCTTAATTATGATGGGTAGATACCCAGTTGCTTACACAATTTTCCATGATGCGTGGTACCACTCTAAGGCATCAATGTTTTCGAAATTGAAAGAGCGCAAACGATCCATTTTAGTTACTTCCAGTTCAGACTTATTTTATTGCTCGTTCCAGTACCTTTAAAATGTATACTCGATCCAAATTGTATATATACATACCAATTAATCAACACCTGATAGACAAGACGCGATAAGGAAATGTAAATATGTTGTAGAGCAAGCCTCTGGTCTATTAAAAGGTAAATCAATTCAAGTGTAGGAGCTAAATATTCAGACAACACGTACATTCCCTTATATTACAGGGGGTAAACATTTGGTCTGATGAAGGGACCAGCCATTTGGACGAGCCTTTATCGTTTTGAGATCACAGCGGAAAGATATTTGTTCTGGTGGAGGGGAGAGACATTTGGACGAGCCCTTATATTGTAGAGATCATAACGATTTATATTTCGTCTGGTGAAGGGGAGAGACATTTGGACGAGCCGAAATATATTTGGACTGGTGAAGGGGCGAGACATTTGGACGAATCCTTATATTGTAGAGATCATAACGGTTAAATATTTGGTCTGGTGAAGAGGCGAGTCATTTGGACGAACCCTTATATTGTAGAGATCATAATGGTTAAATATTTGGTCTGGTGAAGAGGCGAGACATTTGGACGAACCCTTATAGTGTGGAGGTCCTAGCGAATATATATTTGGCCTGGTGAAGGGGCGAGACATTTGGACGGACCCTTATATCATAGAGATCATAGCGAATATATATTTGGTCTGGTGAAGGGGCGAGTTATTTGGACGAACCCTTATATTATAGAGATCATAACGGATATATATTTGGTCTGGTGAAGGGGCGAGACACTTGAATGAACCCTTATATTGTAGAGATCATAGCGGATATTTATTTTGTCTGGTGAAGGGGCGAGACACTTGAACGAACCCTTATATTGTAGAGATCATAGCGGATATATATTCGGAAGAACCTTTACCCCGTAGAGATATCTTGTCTTGTGAAAGGATGAAATATTCCGTCAAGACATTACCTTGTAGAGATCACAGCGGATTGATATCTTGTCTCTCTTTCTCTGGTAGGTTCTCTGTATGATCTGTACGACCAGTGGAACGTTGCCTCGCTCGTCACAAGCTGTAACATAAATAACCATCGGTGATTACAAAAACGTTATTTGACGTGCTGCATGGTACAAATCTACATAAACATGTAAGCAGTCTATATAATCTTTAATGTTGAAAATCAACGTAGATTTGCGTTCATTTTGTTACTGTTGATAAACATTTCGTCTGATTCCTCTCCGGCGTCCGACGTAAAGGGGTTTTTTTTTTTAATATGTCTCGTTTATTCTATACTAAGTAACGATCGAAGCTTACCTAAGCAATCGAAAAAAATCGCACATGGTGCTGGAAATGTAGATTTTCAAATAATAGAAAAAATATCAAACTTTGTGAAACTTAAGAAACATTTTCACGTAACTTGTATGATTATTTCAATTTGTTTAGGTTATCTACCCTCTGATATAACCCCGGTTCATTCTTCATTAGATAAAAGTTGATATTATGATGGGGGGGAAAAGATTAATAACAATTGTTAATGACCCAGTGTCGCTATATATACTGAAAAGCTTTTCAGTTGTGGGAAATTAATGAAGCCATAAAATAAAATATCTGCAGTGAACCTACAATCGTTATTTTACTCCTGATGTCACACGTATTTAATATTGGCTAATGACCCGGGAGATATCTGCTTTGACAGTAGGCACAGAGGGGAGATGACCGAAATAAAATGTCTCATTGGTAAAATAATAATACAAGTCACATGCACGGCAATCTCAATATGGTTCTACATTATTTTTGTTATACTAATTGCTTTTGCTACCAAGAAAATTAATAACAAACATAAATATCAGTCATACTTACAATTGTCTGTAACTTCTATTAGATATTTGGGGTTCTGTAGTTTCTTCTGAAAACCGGCAGCATTACTCCCCCGCCAGTCTCCATACAGACACGTGATATAGTCTGGATACACATAGATTAATGAATAAATACGAGTACACATAAAATAATAAACCGTAATGGAAGGTGAGAAACCTGCGCTCCTACTAAATACATGTAGTATGTTATGCGAGACCGGTATTTGACATCAAACATGTGCCTCTTCTATGATATTTTTTAGAATACTCATAAAAGATTGTTTGCACCTGAATAGAATACTTTGTTCAGAGATTATGTGTAATTTTGTCGTTATATCAGATTTTTTTATCAACATGTCGAGTGATCAACAAAGTGTTCACAAATAATGCGCCAGGCCGCGTGAGAAGCTGCCGAAGATGATGAATTGACTAAGTAATATGCTACAATCGCAAAGCCATGCTTATATTTCTATATTCAAACTTTATTTTATTAAATGTTTGCTTTTTCAATCAATTCTGAGTGGTCGTTATGCTAAATACCTGCAAAATTTAAACATCACTTAGGGTACTACATTGTACAAGTACATCGCGGATGGATATTTGTGATGGAGGCGCACAAAGTCCTAAGAGCCAATCAAATCAACATGTATGTGGATTAATATGAGGTGGAACATATTAATCAATGTTAAAAAACCGATTTATCAACGTTTAGATGAAGCCAATACATCTGCAGTTTTATGAAAAGCACGAGTGTCGATAAATCGGGACAATTGTAGTAGAAAATGATTCTTTTCAAGCTTTTTGTCAGAATTTAATTATCTAAATTTGTATTGTTTGTCAGCCATAACAAAAAAAACCTGAAGTGACAACTTACTTAAAGTATCGCTACATCCGTCCCTATCGAAATCCGGCGTGAGACAGCATATCGTGACGTCAGAGAAATACATCATAAAGTCTTCAAGAGACATGTAGAACTCTCCGTCGTCCACGTTTGGCCTCTGAACTTCGCCTTCTGGTACAGATGACCACTCATTACTCCTGTAACAAACCATGTGACTCGGTGTTTGAATACACACGACCAATAAAAGCCCCTGTCACATACCATTTTACGAGGTGTAAGTAGATATGACCAATCAGAACTCCTGTAACAAACCATATGCACGTGACTCGATGTTTAGATACACCCATAACAAACCATGTTAAGAACTGAGACGACCACTCAGAACTCCTGTAACTGAACCATCTTGGTTACGACCAGTAAGAAGTTGCCTTTTTCGGTTACCTCACTTTGTATAGACATTATTTACATGTAACCGAGATGCGACCGCACGTCGCAGTGCTGCCGAGAAGTGACCAAATGAGACACAGGACATGTCAGTCTTGCAATCAAAAATACAATGAAACAGTGAGATGCTGGGCGAATAAATCTGACACCGCCAAGCCACCTTCTCATTCGCCTTTATTACCTTAAAGTTACAAACGAGTCTTAGAACTCAATTGGAAATCAGAAAATGTCCGACGTCTGTCATCCGATGTACATATTTTTCCTGATTTCTGGTACAGGATTACATAATCTCTACACTCATTGTTGTAAAATGGTAACGAATGTAATCTGGACATTAAAGCTGCCCAAAGCTGTTATCTTCATAACGAGCGCTGGTAAAAGACAAAGGGTTACAGAAGAATAATACGAAATGGATTTGATCTAATGAGAAGGCACTATATCGCAATAAGGTGATGGAAAGGGATTGGGGTCGCAGGCGGTAAGAAATGAGACTGTCCTTTATAACCAAATCCATCTCCCTAAACATATTTCTTGATCTAGCAATAAGCCTTAACAGAGCTTTTGTTATAATAATTTCGTTGTCACACTGCGGATATTAAAGTATCGCGTTGGCATTGGTTACAAAACTACTTGTCATGACAGAGAACAAGAGGAATCAAACCCGTCTTTGCCGAGAGACATTTCGCGTAGAAGGGGAGGTAATTCCCATATACAAAATGGTATCGAAGTCGTCTGCGGCAAACATAATTTTAAATTATCCATCTGAAGTTAAATTTATGAAAACGCTGAAAATATTTGTTAATTTCTTTAATCGTTAACATAAACTTTAAGGTTGAACGATTATTTCTGCACTGCTTAAAACTGTAAAAACATCTGCTGTGAGAGAAAAAAGGGTATCCTTACAACACACATTGGCTTTGACGTATAAAAACATTCCTATTAAAGGTCTTTGATAGTTACATGGTATAATGTTACCTGTCAGAATCCATGTACCCTGATTTATGACATGGTCACATGACCTATAGTTACAGCTGATTTGTTTTCAGGAAATAAGTAAAATAGTTAATTTATTCAGGTGTTGTTTTACATGAATGATGTTCATGTTTTATGCTTTTAATATTTCGTAAACAAATATTTCCTTACCCATCACTCCACGGTCCCGTCCACTCGTGCTTCCCCCAGGGATTACGGACTCGGATCAACCGGGTACCGTTCCCCTGAAATGATAACAAGAATCAGATTGTATTTTTTCACACCAAATATCAATAATTTCCGCCATCATTAACTCAATACATATCATAACTGGTGGCATTTGAATAATATTCATTTTAATTTACTAATGGGTGTAACGCTTTTATGAAATTGTTGTATTCATACTTTCAGATACGTCAAGCATAGGAGGAGTAATGTCCCTTTGTACCGATATTGCTTTCATGTATACTTACCACTGCAGTTCCGGTAAGTGAGTACGCATGCCCACCGACGAGACCTTTATGATTGTCATGTTTTTCCTACAATATTAAGAATATCATTTACAGAATTCGGAAATGAAGAAAAAAATAGAATACGTGTATTATTACGTATATTGTGAGTCTAGCATAACATTTTGTATCTATGACTGTTGTGTTGAGAGGAAAGTTTGGATAACTGTGCACATAAAACCATACTACGGTAAACTGTGAGTCAACGATAATTTTATTATTATTGAAATAAAAATGAATGAAAAAATAAATACAAAAAAACACAATTTTGGAAAATATAAATGTCATGTGTTTCAAAACAATCACCTTTAGATCATGAGCATTTAAGTATTCATATTTCTACATACATTTTTCAAGAAATAATTTGACAAACCTGTGGATCATTCAAAGCTATTTAACAGTGTATGGGCACTACATAACACTGATTACATTTGGATGTCTTAAAGGTACACACAACTCACCGGCACAGTACACGCTACCATAGCTCCCGATCGTAACGCATTAGCGATTCTGTTAAACAGGCTATCACCGGAAGTCTGTCCCTTAGCTATGTCTATCATTTCCGGTACACCGGCTGTCAGTGCGATAAAGGAGTCAGCCGTTAGACCCCCTGTGACAGCTTCGTAGCTCCCATAGGACCTACAAATAAAACGGTGACCATTCATAACAAATATCCTATATTAATAGTTATTGATGTAATTCATTACTTATTGGTGGTTTCTTCAAATGAAGAATAAAATGTACGTGCATGTAAATCTATGCTGCTAACACATATCTAATCAAATTTCCCCAAAATTTACTAGACACATTCTAGTTGTTGACAAAAACCATATCGAGGTTCACATTCATCGCTTGTTAAATTTATTGAAAAAAAAAATAACAAACAAAAAACGAGCAGAACGATTCCATCAATTTTCTGACACATGGTTGCCTCATCAGTCAACTGAATGCCTACCTATCTAAGGTTTTCTGCAGACCAGCATTTCAATATTTATGGAGAGCGACACACATGTCCCGTCTACCTAAAAATGTTTGCTCTAGCAGAGCCTTTCTATAGTTATCGAGCTAAGAGCCTCTCCCCCAAAGCAACCCAGTACTTACCGAACGGCCACACTGCTTCGGAGAAAGAATAGACCTTCTTCCGCTAAAGGGACACTGACTTTATCTGCTACACCATTTTCTTTTCTCCCCTGCCTACTGTTTTTTTTCTCTCTTTTTCCCATTTTTTTGTGGTGTGTCCTCCAGGTCACCAAGCTTCATATGACCGTAAATGTTGCGAGAGCGTTAAACCACATACAGACCAACTTACCGGGCGAAAGCCTTTTCCAGCAGAGCGACCCACATCTCGTTTTCGTCTGTAGCAGAATGAGCACTGTATACTTTATCGCCGTAGATGATGGGCAAATGGTCATCAATATATACGTCATCCCAGACACCATACCTCCAGAACCGACAATGAAAGATGCCTTTATACTCGGCAGTGCCTACCTTATAGGCGTTCCGTGGAATGACCTGTCATAAACATAAAATAACAGGGTTTTTTAGGGTCGCAACATTGTGAAAAGTAAATCGGTCAATTAGAACCTAACTGTAGGAAAATATTTTTGCGATCTGAAAATAACGTTGGATAGCATATGAAGCAGAGGACCGGGATATGGAAGATGCCACAAGCGAGGATTTACATCTAAAGAAACCTTCACCTACACGGAGCGTCATTTACTAGACGTCTCATTATCTTACTTTGAATTACTGATAAATAGCAAGTCACTTTCGCATTAGATTTAGGAAATTCATATCATACTTATGACATTAAGATACGCACCTGTCTGATGAGTTTGGGTCGGTCTGCTATAACAGAAACCATGGACAGGAACCAGCACGTCCCTATTGATCCCTGACCTATGTCGTACCGCGTGGTTCCGTCAGAGAAAAGCACTGGACGAGATCGAATGTCCTGAAATGTAATTCAATCGATCATAAGCAACGTCGTTGCTACTAAGATCAAAATAATGTAAAGTTTCTGTATCAATTTTAATAAATAGATCTTTGACCTATCGCAACCAATGTAAGAGTTTTTCACTTTCGATTATTCTTTATAATCGTGATTTTTATACGGATTTTCGGATTACGTCGTCGTCCAAGTTCTTATATGATCACATCACTTGCATCGATTTCAAAACACATAAATTTGCATCGTGCACGAAAATATCAGTCCGAAAGAAATGTGTTTGAATGGTTAAAGATAACGATTACATGTTCTTCGCTTTATGTTTAACATCTTATGCGAATACATACTTAAATGTATAAATCCCTCACTTCAACCACGTACCGTAGGCCGTTTCCATTCAATGCCGTTGGGACGATTGGGTAGAGCGACATCTAGCGGAAATTCTCTGTCTTCATACAGACATCCCCCGGATGTGACGGGAACCTGCTCATAGTCATAGTCTTGTGGACACTTTCGGAAGTCGGCGTGGACCTCGTAAGTACCCATGTCTGTCTTAACATAATCGCTTCCGAAGGAAGGTGGAACTGGTGAATTCATGCCATCGAGATGACTTGGGTAAGGAGCCGGTGTAAACTCTTGTTCATGTTCTTCTTCCGGCGGAGATGGCGGCGGTGGTGTCGGGTCTTTCGGAGGAGGAGTTGGGTCCCGAGGGGGAGGGGGAGTTGGGTCCCGAGGGGGAGGAGGAGTTGGGTCCCGAGGGGGAGGAGGAGTTGGGTCCCGAGGGGGAGGGGGAGGGGTTGGGTCTCGCGGAGGAGGGGTTGGGTCTCGCGGGGGAGGGGTAGGATCTTTTGGCGGAGGGGTTGGGTCTCGGGCAGGTGTTGGTTGTACGTTGTTATGGTGGTGTATTGTGTCGTTCTGTCGCGTGTCGTGGTTATTGTGACCATGGCCCAGGTTGTTGTACTGGTGATTGGTGTCGGTGGACGCTGCGCATCCCATATTTACGACTTGTGTCAGGCGGGGTCAGTCAGGGATAGGAAGGGTAAGGCTGACACTGTAACAGACAGATATATACATATAATTTTACAGACCGAATGTATAATATATAATACTGGCTATTGCTTTTGTTCACGCATGCAACTTTCTGTAGTTCTTCATTCATACTCACAAATCACAAAAACTTTCCTCGCAACCTATAACCCGGATATCCACAGTCTACTGTTCCAAATTACACCTGTTAAAAATCACAACCACAGTCCTAAATAACTTTATCAACCCTCGGACACTACTGCATCAGTTAACTCCCCGTCCCAATCGACACCCATGTTATAAGGGACTGTCATTCTCCGTTGTTCCAATCATCATTCTTCTGCTTAACAATCCTTTATAAACATTATATACATACTTTTTAGGCATGCTTGTAAGTCGGTTGCCAATCGTTCAGAAGATACATTAAAATAAACATTGAATCATTACAAAACACATGTTGTTTCCAACCAGGGTTGAGTTCAATCACAAACACTTGACATATAGCTTAGAGAAAACATCGATTTCGCTAAATCATAAGTGTACAATAAACCTGTTATACTGCCACATTTTATTTTAAAAAAAATATTGGCGTTATAAAGGGGTGTGGTGCAACGGGGGGAACAAATAGAAGAAATGATACTTCTTAAAGGAAAACGGTTTTATCGTAAACAGGTAAAAAACAGAATAACGGCAGTGTGTCACCTAAAAGGGATGGGGAGGGACGATGACGTAGTAAAGAATGAGTTGTCGTGGGCTTTATACCAGGCAATCAAATGTAGACAAAATGTATATATATTGTACAGTGAACTACTGTTAGAAATCAAACCTAACAAGAATACGTTATTTAATTAATTTGGTCATCGTTTGTTGGCAATTGGTCGATCTATGTTAATGCTTATTTTTTCACTTGTCGATCATTCACTGCCATTTTGGGTGATATTTAAGGAAACTTACTAAAAAGCATTGGTATCCCATTAACTAACCAAATATTCCTCTACCAGAGACACACAATGTCATACGATGTTCTTTTTATCTTTTTTAAAGGTTAAAGTTCCCGGCAGACATATCGACTTCTATAGATTACACATTCAATACAAAGTACTCGTGTCCATATGTCAAACATTCTGAAAACGACATGGCGACCGTCTCTATGTTGGTGTGTTAGTCGCTGACAAACAATGGCAGTACCTGAACTTCAATATTAAAACACGTCATTGAAAATGAAATAACACGTATACGTACGGCCAACACAAAGTGTAAGGTAGATAGATAACCTTGATTACTTATAGCTTTGAATAGATTTTTAATGTGTTTTAGTCACGTTTTCTTCATAGATTTTAAAGATCAATTACAATTTTAATTGATCTAGGCGACTCTAATGATGGAGAAAAAAGTAATTATTATGCAACACGTCCAAAACGACTAATTGATCAATGTAGCTTTTCCGCACTGAAAAGTTTTCTGTTATTTAAAGAATTGCATTTAAAATAAACCTTTTGCATGAAATAAACATTTCATTTAAAAGAAACTGGTTCGAAGAGAGAGAAAAAAATTCAAGAGGCACCATGGGCCGACACGGTCTCCCCTTTATGATTGTACCAGAAAACAGAGCAAATCATTACTAACAAATTTAGTCTTTTCCCCAGCAGTCTACTGGCCAAATATCTCGACCCGGGTGCACATGGATCTATTTAAAGAAAAAATAAACGCTTGAATATATTATCATGTTTGAACATGTTTAGTAGCTCTCTATCTCAGCTAACTATAGTTATTTGGAAGTTATCGTTTAGATATTTTTAAACATTTGACCCAATGACTTTTGCAGAAGGACAATACCAATCATTTGCGTGCGTTCTGTATGGATTCACTTTGATTATCTTTCATTTCAACTAGCTACAGACCAAGTGTTATTCACAGTGAAACTTATCGTTTACGAGGGAAAACAACTTTGAATATGTTCATGTCCTTCTTTAAAAACTTTTAAGCAAATCGTCTAGCATTTGTGGTAGATTTAAATTGTACATAGGATTACAGTCGCCTTCTTGCTTCGCACTAGATGGGAATTTCCCTTTAGTTTCATCGGTAGAGCGACGAACTTGGAAGCTGTGGGTCGCGGGTTCGATCCCCGGTGAAAGCACACTACTCTCTTTCCTGTTACATATCCAACAACCAACAAACAGAATGCGGTGGTTTTCTACTCTACCTACTATCAACGGACAACCTTGGTTATGTAATTCATGTCTTTTACAATAAAATAACGGATCCATGGTACTATTAATGTAATTAATCATTTTAATGCTCATTTTGCTTTAAACAGGCTACCTTCAAAAACAAAATTATCCAAGTAGACAGTCACTTCACGATAATAAAGGTTATCTAAAATTGCGCGACCTCCCACAAGGCTAAAAATAAACAAGGGGATGGACACGTGTGGGGAAGAAGTAAGGGGTAGGGATGGAAATGCAGATTTGTATATATCATACTTGTAAATAACAATGCCCACCATACAACTGGCCCGCGCACGTGCACGAGCACACTAGTAATTCACAAACGCCTACTGCCTTCGTCTTCAATCAATTTTGTTCATTTTTGTTCAGGAGTCTTATCTAATCGATGACGTGATCCTGTTACGTCTGACGTTATTCCGAAAATAACTATTGACCGTCTCGAAGTCTGAGCAATGACCTTGAAACAACCTTCTATATTCTGTATCATTGATGTAGAACAGACTTCCTATATTCTAAAGCATTAAAGACCCTTGGAAGTAATGACTTCCTGTATTCTTTATCATTAACCACCCCTACATAACTTATTTCCTGTATTCTGTATCATTGACCACCCCTACAGAACTTATTTATTGTATTCTGTATCATTGACCACCCCTACAGAACTGATTTCCTGTATTCTGTATCATTGACCTCCCCAACAGAACTGATTTCCTGTATTCTGTATAATTGACCACCCCTACAGGACTTATTTCCTGTATTCCGTATCATTGACCACCCCCACAGAACTTATTTATTGTATTCTGTATCATTAACCACCCATACAGAACTTATTTACTGTATTCTGTATCATTGACTACCCCTGCAGAACTTATTTACTGTATTCTGTATCATTGGCCACCCCTACAGAACTTTTTTCCTTTATTCTGTATCATTGACGACCCCTACAGAACTGATTTCCGGTATTCTGTATCATTGACCCCCCTACAGAACTTATTTCCTGTATTCTGTATCATTGACTACCCCTACAGAACTTATTTACTGTATTCTGTATCATTGACCACCCCTACAGAACTGATTTCCTGTATTTTGTATCATTGACCACCCCTACAGAACTTATTTCCTGTATTCTGTATCATTGGTGACCCCCGATAGTACTGACTTCCTGATTGTTTTATTTAATGACGGTCAAAGTATGTCTTTGCAAAACAGAAAGAAACATTTCTAATAATGTGACAGACAAAACAGACAAAATTAAATGTTTGATGGTGTAAGTTACAATGCCTTATTAGTCAGGCAAACATTCGACACGGTAGAATAGATATAATTATCATATATGTGTATACTATTGTGGAATAGAAAATTTGTACTTCGATATCATTTTTTCTCATAGACTGGATTGCTAGCAAGATCGTCATTAATCGTCATTATTTTTAGATAAACAAAAGTTTATCATACCTTTCTTACGTGTACATTCACTGTCACTATTGAAAAGATCTATTTGGATTGATACACAAGTAAAAGTCCATGGATAAGTTACGTTTGAATAAAACTACAAGCGTAACATTTGAAATATGTTCTTGAAATTTAATGACTAAACTGAATTCGATAACGGCAGATCAAAGATCTTCTGTGAATAAAATGGACAGGTCTTACAGCGGCTACTAATATAAGTAACCTTGTCGTTCTTCGTCCCACAACAATATCACATAATAATGTCCATGTAATTACATTCACAGTGAATGGAGTGTGCGATGGCCTTTATCCTGGCCTCGAATTACCATATATTATCTTTTAAAGTACAATATCTTCGCGTACGTGGAAACATGCATTGTCCGTAATGCCTGTTGTATCAACGTGAAACTTTAAAATGAAATTGGATGATCCGGGGGGCTGTTTTCTGTTATACATTGTAGTAATAGACACAGTGACCAAAGAACGTATTACACAAGGTATGTCTGGACCTATCCTGATGTAAAGAGAAGTGTATTAAACGTGCTAACGGTTTAGATCAACACTTAGTGTAAATAAGGGTTGGTCCACATTTATTGTACCATCAATGAGAGGTGACCATTTTATATAAAGGTTTGAACATTGGCATCCCTCCTTTCCAAATCCTCTCCCCCTTCTTTCCACTCCCTCTCCACCCCAACTAACGTCTCTCCCCTTCTAACACATCCTCCTCTACAACCCCACCCCACCCCCATCCCATCCTTGCACCTCCTTCTCTATCCTATTCTAGCATCAACTCCTCTTTTTACCTACTCTTTTCAACGTCTTATCCATATTAATCTCACGTTCCTTCCATTTTCACCTTCTTTATCTTTCTTCTACCTACTTTTTTGTCTTCCTTATGCATCTTAAATGTTGCGAGGAAGTACCAAAACCAGAACCTACCAAACGTTATCATCAAATATTTGTTCGAGGCCTTTCCATCAGAAGTGAACATCTCGCGATGCATTTTACAGTATTTGACAACAAAAACTGTAAAATGTTATACATAATTGGTATACCAATGTTTATAGGTATTGAGTCGGGTGGCATACACTTTTGTCCATCATCTATCAACTTTTCACTTTAAAGACTACTAGTCGAAGTGGAACTTGTTTCGAGATTTAACAGATGCTGGTCTCAAAAGGAACATATAAACATGTATTTTGAATCTGCGACAATACGCCAGAGGTGGTATGCAGATTTATTGGAGAAAGAGGAAGAAAGACAAGACTTTTAGAAAGAGGGGAATTTTGTTTTTCTGTATCCCCAGAAGGTGAAAGGAGGGAAAAAGATAATTGGTTTAAAGTATCGTGATGCAAACGCAGCAATTTCATTTTTAGAATAATTATCAACAGATTCTGAGAAGACGGTAAGGAATCGTGATGCGAACGGATCAATTTTAGCAAGATTTCTGTCCCCATCCCAACTAAACTTCATTTCCCCTCCCGTTCACTTCTAATCTATTCTCTTATACACTGTATCAAGCCTATAATTTGAACCACCTCTCTCCCTCTTCTGTCTCCCCATTCCCGTCCAAATTTCCCCATAACATGGATATCCACCTCACCCATCTGTTATGAGAATACTTAGAAATATAATAATATTTGAACAATTACGTCTTGTACAATCCGACACTTCGTCTGCAGACTGTACATGGTGAGGAGATACATGTAAGTAAAGTATTACTGGGCCTCGGTCACTTTGGTTAACATAGGTGTACACAAACAACCCTTGTACCTGTATCCATATACGGGTTATACATTTCACATCATTGGTAAATATGTTATTAAAAAATCGTGACGGCGTTCTTATCGATCTCTATCGCGAGAATGTATACCATTTTAAACCATACAGGTATGCAAGTATATCATTAAGATCGCATTAAAATAAGTAGCGGTTTAATACCCGGTGTATATATGTATATACACGTACAGAGATATGGTTATGATATTAATACATTACACACGACATCAGTAGCATTTCCGGAATTTATTCTCTATATGCTTCAGACTCTGCATGTAAAATACTATAAATTCACTTACCTGAGCTGTTAAAATAATGTCAAATAATCCGAAAACATGAAGTAAACACCTTGTTTACCTGTTCTGTAATAGCTAGGTAACCAGGTGAGTGGTTCCATACGGTGACTGACAGGTGCACTTAAAATGACTAGTTCATTGTTTACCTTTAATTTGACTGTACGGCGATTAGTTGAATGTCCGGAGTTCCCCTTGTAATGATACACACAGTATAACGGACCCTTTGGTACTTCTGTACCGTCTGCCCCTGGAACCTTAAATCTCTCGGATCAACGATCACCAAACCATTCACTTTTATTGTACAACATTTTTCATGTATTGGAAATCAGATGCGTGTGTACTACGCACTCACTTTGTGTATGAGTTTATCCTGGGTTCGCTTGTTTATATACGTCATGGCAACACTACAACAAAACGTGGTCGGCCATGTTTTTATGGATTAGTGCTGGCTTACGTTGCCAGTCAGACCGTGACGCTGTATTAGGACTCACAGCCTTGTTAGCTTGATTTAATTACAGGTGTTTGATTTATTATTAGGTATTTGGTTAATTACAGGTGTGATCAATAAAGATTTAAATCAGCATCATATTAAATGTTCGTTTCTTGGGCTGTGAAATTACTTACAAACTGGAAGGTTTATTATATTTGTTTTGTGATTGTGTGAATCATAAATCAATACCTGATAACGACGCCACGATGTACCTGTTTAAATGTTCATTGTGACAGAGACAAAGGGAAACAACTCGTAGAGGAGTGACGATATCTCATCTTAAGGATCCTTGTACCGCTGCCGACGAAAAAATAGATGATTCAACTCTGGTTTTCTTATATATATCAACCTCCCTTTAATTTTATTTTGAATATACATTGTTACTGTGGTGCATTTGGGACAGGGCACTTCCACGGATCAGGTAGCTCAGTTATTCAGAATTACAGTATACAATGTAACAACATGAGGTCAAGGGTTCAAGATACAAGATACAACAGGTAATGCTGTTGTTTGGCAATGGTACCTAGGTAATACTGTTGTTTGGCAGTGATACCTAGGTAATACTGTTGGTTGGCAAGGATACCTAGGTAATACTGTGGTTTGGCAGTGATACCTAGAGGCTACTGTTGTTTGGCAGTGATTCCTAGGGAATACTGTTGTATGGCAGTGATACCTAGTTAATACTGTTGTATGGCAGTGATACCTAGTTAATACTGTTGTTTGGCAATGATACCTAGGTAATACTGTGGTTTGGCAGTGATACCTAGGCTAGGTAATACTGTTGTTTTGCAGTGATACCTAGGTAATAGTGTTGTATGGCAGTGGTACTTAGGTAATACTGTTGTATACAAGATACAACAGGTAATGCTGTTGTTTGGAAATGATACATAGGTAATACTGTTGTTTGGAAGTGATAACTAGGTAATCCTGTTGTATGGCAGTGGTACTTAGGTAATACTGTTGTATACAAGATACAACAGGTAATGCTGGTGGGTGGCAATGGTACCGAAGTAATACTGTTGTTTGGCAATGAAACATAGGTAATACTGTTGTTTGGCATTGATACCTAGGTAATACTGTGGTTTGGCAGTGATACCTAGGGAATACTGTTGTTTGGCAGTGGTGCCTAGGTAATACTGTTGTGTGGCAGTGGTACCTAGGTAATAGTGTTGTATGGCAGTGGTACTTAGGTAATACTGTTGTATAGCAGTGGTACCTAGGTAATCCTGTTGTATGGCAGTGGTACTTAGGTAATACTGTTGTATAGCAGTGGTACCTAGGTAATCCTGTTGTATGGCAGTGGTACTTAGGTAATACTGTTGTATGGAAGTGATACCTAGGTAATACGGTTGTTTGGCAGTGATTCCTAGTGGATACTGTTTTTTGGCAGTGATAACTAGGTAATACTTTTGTTTGGCAGTGGTACCTAGATAATACTGTTGTTTGGCACTGATTCCTAGTGGATACTGTTTTTTGGCAGTGATAACTAGGTAATACTGTTGTATGGAAGTGGTACCTAGGTAATACCGTTGTATGGCAGTGATCCCTAGGTAATACTGTTGTTGGGCAGTGATACCTAGGTAATAGTGTTGTATGGCAGTGGTACTTAGGTAATACTGTTGTATACAAGATACAACAGGTAATGCTGTTGTTTGGCAGTGGTACCTAGTTAATACTGTTGTTTGGCAATGATACCTAGGTAATACTGTGGTTTGGCAGTGATACCTAGGAAATACTGTTGTATGGCAGTGATACCTAGTTAATACTGTTGTATGGCAGTGGTAGCTAGATAATACTGTTGTTTGGCACTGATTCCTAGTGGATACTGTTTTTTGGCAGTGATAACTAGGTAATACTTTTGTTTGGCAGTGATACCTAGGGGATACTGTTGTTTGGCAGTGGTACCCAGGTAATACTGTTGTATGGCGGTGATACCTAGGTAATACTGTGGTTTGGCAGTGATACCTAGGCAATACTGTTGTTTGGCAGTGGTACCTAGGTAATACTGTTGTATGGCAGTGGTACCTAGATAATACTGTTGTTTGGCAGTGATACCTAGTGGATACTGTTGTTTGGCAGTGATACCTAGGTAATACTGTTGTTTGGCAGTGATCCCTAGGTAATACTGTTGTTTGGCAGTGCTACCTAGTGGATACTGTTGTTTGGCAGTGGTACCTAGGTAATACTGTTGTTTGGGAGTGATAACTAGGTAATACTGTTGTATGGCAGTGAGACCTAGGTAATACTGTTGTTTGGCAGTGGTACATAGGTAATACTGTTGTTTGGCAGTGATCCCTAGGTAATACTGTTGTTTGGCAGTGCTACCTAGTGGATACTGTTGTTTGGCAGTGATTCCTAGGTAATTCTGTTGTTTGGCAGTGGTACCTAGGTAATACAGTTTTTTGGCAGTGATACCTAGGTAATAATGTTGTTTGGCAGTGGTACCTAGATAATACTGTTGTTTGGCAGTGATACCTGGGTAATACTGTTGTTTGGCAGTGATACCTGGGTAATACTGTTGTTTGGCAGTGATACATAGGTAATAATGTTGTATGGCAGTGGTGCCTAGATAATACTGTTGTATGGCAGTGGTACCTATGTAATACTGTTGTATGGCAGTGATACCTAGGTAATACTTTTGTTTGGCAGTGATACCTAGGTAATAATGTTGTATGGCAGTGGTACCTAGGTAATACTGTTGTTTGGGAGTGATAACTAGGTAATACTGTTGTATGGCAGTGATACCTAGGTAATACTTTTGTTTGGCAGTGATACCTAGGTAATACATGGTACCTAGGTAATACTGTTGTTTGGCAGTGATACCTAGGTAATAATGTTGTATGGCAGTGGTACCTAGATAATACTGTTGTATGGCAGTGGTACCTAGGTAATACTGTTGTATGGCAGTGATACCTAGGTAATACTGTTGTTTGGCAGTGATACCTAGGTAATACTGTTGTATGGCAGTGATACCTAGGTAATACTGTTGTTTGGCAGTGATACCTAGGTAATACTGTTGTATGGCAGTGATACCTAGGTAATACTGTTGTTTGGCAGTGGTACCTAGGTAATACTGTTATTTGGCAGTGATGCTTAGGTAATACTGTTGTTTGGCAGTGGTAGAGGAATCCTAAAAGCTTAATATTTATAAGTTGATTACCAGAAAGGAGGCTGGTTATACAAATCTTTAAATAAGTATGCCTTGTTCTTTTTTAATATTCAATTTTCTTTCAGCTGACGCTCGGGGTTCATGCCATATCACTCAAATGTACATCATTTGTTTTTAGTGGAATCTCTCATCTTTACTGAAATTTGATGAAAACAGGTCAAAAACAAATTGTTGTGTGATTGGAAGTTGACGCCATACAGATTTGATGGTTTTGAGGCTTAGATCAGGAAAAACAACATAAGTCCATCTCTGAAGCAAGGTCCTCATACATTGTAATATAGAAAGTCAAGAGAGAATGGGGAATTCACATTATCTTGACAGTGATTGGTTTCACCACAGGTAAAGCAAATGCCAGAGACAGAAATATCGACTGGAGTAGGGACAAGATAAAAACAATAGAACTCAAATCTACAACAGCGATACATGCCTGGCAGTAACACATTCTTGACGGTAATTATGTGCGGATATGGAATGGAAATGCCAAAGAAGTCCCCCCCAAAAAAAGGGACGCAGAAGTTTGGAAGGAGCTTCTCAAAGGAGGAATCGCCAAAGACCAACATACTAAATACGGATGCGACCATCGTGTCTGAAGCTGTTGCTGATGTTGGCAGATGGGTATTGGCAAAGATTCTAGGTGTTACAGAAACAGATCCAACACATGCCTATTTTCATGGTCCAGAGAAGGAATGGAAAGGGAAGGAATTTAACACTAGCCGGCCGGTATCTCTTGCTGCCGTTAGGATACATTTCCGATGAAACAACGTCTCACCAACCTGTATTGTATCCAACAAGGTCACGTGATTGCGGAACAACTCCGACATTTTACGTGCTCTCCTTTGGAAGGAGTGATGATGCGGACGACAGCGATAAAGAATACTCTATTCCACTTTCAGGAAAGTCAGAAGTGCTTCATGTTTCTACGAGGAACCGACGGCAAGGGACTCGTCTCTGATATCACGTGGTCTACCTTTGAGGAGCTTTCAGAGAGAACCATCAGGTTGATCAAGAATTTCTTGAATATTGATGCAGAACCCTGTAGCTTAAACGATATGATTGGATAAGTGTTCGGATTTACGTATCATATCTGTACGGGAACTAGATGTACCGGCGGAATATTTTAAGTCTCTAGCCTCAGAGTGGAGAGGTGCTATTTATTATGACCAGTTACAATGTAACTTAACAACATCGGAGACGTGCCAAGCCACTCAAAACGCAAGATAAGTCTTGCTTTCAACCAATCCAAGAGCAGCTGTCTTACACGTCTCAATCAAGCTTTTTTGACCATCGGCAAACTTTCCCTGTGACCCTGGCACTTTTGGATGTTGTGCCATCGGTTAACTTTAGTTCCAAATTTTGAACATGTTTACGCCAATTTCACCAAACAGGCATTTTGTCTTGTCCAAAATAAAACCCACCAATTACGCAAAATTAAAGTAAATACACTCAACGCGATGCAATGGGCACCGCTATTTTATAATAAACTTTTAGCATATTTCGCTTTAAGAGTGTGCCAAACGTTTTCCGATATTACTCACATCATCACTTCCAGAAAACAATACTAGCTGTTATCTTATTGGGCAATAGAAAGGTTGCCTGAACGTGACCCTTAATTGAATGGCGTTACATGTATATATACATTGTAGATGCATAAAGGAACCTCTGCTGTCAGATTCTTAGTTCAGATCGGTATCCGTGCTTTGTGTACTTTCCAAATATATCTATAGTCTAAGTTGTCCGATCTTTTATTCCGCTACAGCCGAAGATGGTAGATGGTTCCAAAGACATTAACAGTAATTTACTTGATTGAATATTAAAGAATAAATGAAAAGCTATTCTTGGCATGTTTTGCATATATCCAACGTTCATTTTGCAGCATAAAACTAGAGCGTTACCAATATGTAGTCGAAGCGGAGAAGTAGCACCAGGAGGACAATTGTATGTTTTACTGTACCACACAGAAGTGTCAATCAGACAGTAAAAGGGAGTTTCTATAATTACTCCTGTGTCTTTTCTTTATTCGACAAAGAAGTACAGCATTTGTCGTAGTTGGTACAATGCAAAACTTCTTTCCAACTTTATTTCGTCTTTGCCGTTGATACTCTTGTAGGCGTGCTTTTTCTGGATGAAAGCAGAGGAGACATGTTTTCGTCGGCTACTTTTGCAATAAGCCACGTCCTACTGCCGATATATGGCACTCTCTAAAGTAATGTATGCTGTCTGTTATATGTAATTTGTTTATGTTTGCACCAGTAGATTTATTTATTTTGTGCTAGTTCCATATATTAGTATTGATTGCGTATTTGCTTTTCGATTTTGGATCTGATTGAATTGTGATGCCCCCAAGTATGTACACTGCAAAATGTAAAAGTACAGTAATATTGTTTTGACATCGTATTCTATGTCCTCGTCCGTCGATTCTTTCTCTCAGTCTTGTGCAAGATATTTAGGCCAACGTATTTAGATATTTTGTATATACTCGTCATTAACGCATGCAAATAAACTCTAGTTTACGTGCATGTATCACACGAACCTGCTGGGGTCCTTATAACACGGCTATCTCCATGTAAAAGTTGCGAGGCAAGTTATGTAAAACTACTAGTAGTACAAATAAATGCCGCTGTAAACGATCAGATATGTATTTGTTTTTGACGTGCAATATATCAGATATAATTTAATTGTCCCATTGGCTGTCCGTATAGTGTGATAAACATGGCTATATTTAAATTTAATCTACATGTATTTATTTGATTATAGAATTAAAATCGCAATTTATTTCATATATTCAGAATATAGTTGTACATGTGGTATGCAATGATTTTCTACAAATAAATATTCCATTTGTAGCTTCAACATGAAGTATAAATCGCGCCGGTATTAGACTACGTGCATTCGTATCGGTACATGTCTATCTTTAGTCCGAATTATTCTGCAAATGATTCTTCTTTTTTTACTGAGCACCAGTCAGGGTTCAGATGTGGTGATTTTGCTATAAATCAACTCTTGAATATCACAAACTACATTAGTAAAGCTTTAGATTGTGGGAAGGAGGCACAGGTTGTTTTTCTAGATATCAGTAAAGCGTTTGATCGCGTGTGGCACAAGAGTCTCCTCTATAAATTAAATAAAGCAGGTATTACGGGAACGCTCCTAGGGTGGTTCAAAAGTTACTTCAACGAGATGTGGTAAATGGAAAATTTTCAAAAGTGTTCCTCCGGGTTCTATATTAGGGCCTTTATTGTTTTTAATATTTATAAATGATATAATTTCGGACGTTAGCAGTATTATTAAATTATTCGCTGATGACACTACTCTTTATCTCGTTATAGACAACGCAATTAATTCAGCCAATATTATAAATAATGATCTTTTTAAAATTCATACATGGGCCACTCAATGGTTAATTACGTTTAATACAAATAAAACAGTCATTATTAGTCAGTTAGAAAGTTTCAAAATGTAATCTTCCGCAACTAAGTATGGACAATACGAATATAAAACAAGCTATAACACACAAACATCCAGGTTTCAACTCTAACTTAGGTTGGACTAACTATGCAGACTGTATTATTTCGAAAGTATCAAAAAGGCTAGCTGTGCTACGGAAACTTAAATTCCTTCTTGACCCAAGCACCTTAGAACGTATTCCGTCTTTGCGTATTGCATAGATATCTTCTCTTGTGAGCATGCAGGTATTGATTGTTAGGTCATTGGTTTGTGTGAGAAAGTTACGTCGTTTTCTCAAAAATTGATGACGTTGCTCTCACAAACAAATGACGTAACAATCAATACCTGCTCACAATATACAACTCTGCAATACGAAAAGACGGAATATATTTCTCCTATAGTATGCCTGTACTCGAATACACTGACGTTGTATGGGATTCTCTACCAACTTTCCATAATAATAAACTGGAATCAATCCACAAAGAATCAGCAAGGATAGTTACTGGAACAAAACAACTAGTAAGTATCGACTTATTATACAAAGACACATGTTGGGACACATAAGCAGAACGTAGGAAAAAACATAAGATAATCAAGCTTCATAACATTGCCCATACTCATATTCATTCTTCCTTTTTTAACATCCTCACAAGAAGAAACTCTGAAATACATAGCCCAAGAACTAGACAATCAAACCAATTATCTACCATCAAAACTAATACCAGTTCCTACATAAACTCTTCCTTCCAACCACTGTTCATCTGTGGAACAGCCTACCTTCCACCATTAGAGAAAATCCTTCTGTGGCTTTCCTAAAAAATATATTGATAGAGACAGAAACAAATCGCCAAGTTATCGTTCCTATGGAAACCGATTGTATGTTATACTATGTAATTATGAAACATGAGATGAATCTATCTTAGTCTATACCTATACCCTATAAATGTCTTGCTGTACTTAAACATGTCACTACCTCTGTATATTTATGTTCTTACTAAACACAGGATTAATTCTATATGTATGTGTTGTATGTAAACATCAATTCTCTATGCTCAGTCAAATATTACAATGTACTTACGTGATTACAATGTACTTACGTGACTACAATGTACTTACGTGATTACAATGTATTTACGTGATTACAATGTACATACGTGATTACAATGTACTCACGTGATTACAATGTATTTAGTGATTACAATGTACTTACGTGATTACAATGTACTCACGTGATTACAATGTACTTACGTGATTACAATGTATTTAGTGATTACAATGTACTTACAATGTACCTTACTAAATATAACATGAGATCCATTTACACTCGTCTATACCTATACTGTATACATGGCACATTGACAGTCATTGTATATCATTATATCATTATTGGTGTACGAATTAACGTTTACATTTGTATGTACTTATGAAAAACAGGATCAGTAGTCGGACAGTAACATTACTGTTTAACACCAGCATTCCTTGATCTGTATAACCACGATCACTCTACTTTATATATCTATGCCCCTCATTAATTAGGAAATGGTCTTACATAAGCTCTAAGCTTGTTACCAAATCTTCTTGCATACTTTTGATTTATTGTACTACCTTAATTATTCTTCAATAAATACTGTTCAAACTAAACTAATTGCAATTGGTCATTTTCTCACAACCCACTGTACCTGTATTACAAACCTTAAGTTAAAAAAAAGGACATAATATTTTCGAAAAGTATACCGACTCAATTCCAAAGCAACGTCTTTTATCACATGCAGCAACGTTTAACTAGTAATTACACTTTTCATTTTTTTGTCGAAACATTTCACAAAATCTTTTGATATATACTGCCCTCGTTTACACATACCTCTCCATTTACGGGACGAAAAGGAATATCACACTGAATAATAAAATTGTAATAATTGTAAAAAATAGAATTACTGCAAGCGTTGATCCAGGAATTTGATCTAGCTTGGTTGGCAGACGGACAGTTCCAGTGATTTTATGCATATGTATAAAAGGCGGAACTATAACAACATCTAGTTTGACTTTTACAAATAATTCCATCCACAATAAAAAAAATAATAAAGAATAGATATGCAGGTTAAGTTATACAATGTAGTAAAATCTACAGACGGGAGATAACTCATTCATCATATAGGGTGGTTGAATATTTTTTTTATTATCATTTGATTTCAGATTAAGATAATGATGCTGTGTTTCATGAAAACACCGTTTCTGATTTGCGTACGTTCATTAGATTTCTAGTTTACATACTTCGGCGTAGACAAAGAATCAATGACGTATACACTTCGAGTCTACTACATACATCAGAGAGAAAAGTTTTTCCAGTAACGATCTCATGTCAGCTTTACACTGGCCATATCATCATTGAGTGGGCTGTCAGGTAGGTAATGGCCATCACTGTGATAAACTACACCGTATATATATACGCTGTTCCACTACGATTTAGTAGAGCTCCAGGACTATGATCGACAGACGTCCATACGGCATTAAGAAAGCTGACTGATCTACAGCGATCGTCATCAGGCCTGGGAAAAGTTGTAGTGTATTTGTTGTCGATACAGCGATATTGTTACACTTCAGCGGTTTGGCGGTATGTACGTGTATATACAGTCGGTATACACATCGACACACCTGTCTCTCTGTGGGGACACACACGTACAGGAGCAGATACCCACACGGAAACCTACGTGAACGCACACACAGCTGTGCACTGCTTGTCGTCTTTACGGATACACGTGCGTATGCGGGTGCTCGCCCCTGTGACGGTACATACAGACTCATTCCGGTGTTCGTCTTCCAGACGGTACACACACACACACACATTCGCGCAGCTCTGTGGAATAACAGGTATGTGTTTTTATATGCACCCTTTTCAGAGATGTGTATGTGTGGTTGTATGATTGTGTGTAGGTGTGCGCGTGCCTGTCCCACACAACTGCAACCGATATCTGTGAGATTCTGTGAGTGCACTGTTCTGACGGAAGGTCTACAAGTACAGGATTCCGGTTGTTGTTGTAGAGTGTTACATTCATATATCCAAAACGGGAACACTCTATCCATCCAGCTTATTTTCAACTTTCAAACCCGCCCATCCCCGATCCAGATCAACCCCATCCCATTCTGGCACCGCTCCGTGTATCTATCAATACATAATACTTGGTCCGTTACAGTCTATATTTTAAGTGGTGCAACAAGCATAGCTATATTACATACCCGACAAACAAGTGTAAATATATACCCTCAATGATCGTATTTGGAGATGAAACGTTTTAAATATTTAAGCAGGCGGTTTTATCTGATCGTCGGCGAACAGGCCTATTCATCGCGTCAAATCAGGCGATAATAATTGTTAGTGTTTTCTTCAGACCGAACAATCTAACTTTGTATACCTGTTAGTACTAAAGAGACCTGGGAAATAAACACCGGTAATCACTACACATTTCCAATCAGTCGCGCGTGATTGAAATCGGACACAACTATTTATTAATTCGCTGACATCCGAGTGTCATCATTCACCAGAAGCGAATGAGAAGGAAATATATACAGAAGTTCTTTAGTGTTTCTTTTCCTTATTACCGATCGCGATCGGAACCCATGGCTGCACCAAGTCATACTGGAGTTTACACTACATATAAATAAATATCATTCCGCGCCCGCTTTTCCCCAAATTATTTTTTTCTCTCTCCTTTCAAAACATTATACGTGCGACTGATTGGAAACATGCTGTAGTATTTCTTTTCAGTCTGTGAATTACAAATTCTGACCAACGGGAACGTTGCTATATTTACGTAGGTATTTATACATGTATACATGTCGAACATCGATCTTTGTGTACGCTTGACGTGTGACAAATACGAGTGGCCTTCTCCTACATTAAGTACACGTGCTACATCGTCATATTGTTACAGACTATATTTCTGAGCCGTTTGGTGTACTTGCCAGAATTCTGTTAGTTGAAATCGGGTTCCCTACTTGATAATCCAGTCACAATGACAACCTAGATAGTCCCTACTTGATTATCAAGTCACAATGACAATCTAGATATAGTCCTTACTTGATAATCCAGTCACAATGACAACCTAGATAGTCCCTACTTGATTATCAAGTCGCAATGACAATCTAGATATAGTCCCTACTTGATTATCAAGTCGCAATGACAATCTAGATAGTCCCTACTTGATAATCCAGTCACAATGACAACCTAGATAGTCCCTACTTGATTATCAAGTCGCAATGACAATCTATATATAGTCGCTACTTGATTATCAAGTCGCAATGACAATCTATATATAGTCGCTACTTGATTATCAAGTCGCAATGACAATCTAGATATAGTCCCTACTTGATTATCAAGTCGCAATGACAATCTAGATATAGTCCTTACTTGATAATCCAGTCACAATGACAACCTAGATAGTCCCTACTTGATTATCAAGTCGCAATGACAATCTATATATAGTCGCTACTTGATTATCAAGTCGCAATGACAATCTATATATAGTCGCTACTTGATTATCAAGTCGCAATGACAATCTAGATATAGTCCCTACTAGATTATCAAGTCGCAATGACAATCTAGATAGTCCGTTCTTGATAATCCAGTCACAATGACAATCTAGATAGGCCCTACTTGATAATCCAGTCACAATGACAACCTAGATAGTCCCTACTTGATTATCAAGTCGCAATGACAATCTAGATATAGTCCCTACTTGATTATCAAGTCGCAATGACAATCTAGATATAGTCCCTACTTGATTATCAAGTCACAATGACAATCTAGATATAGTCCTTACTTGATAATCCAGTCACAATGACAACCTAGATAGTCCCTACTTGATACTCCAGTCACAATGGCAATCTAGATAGACCCTACTTGATAATCTAGTCACAATCCCAACCTATATAGTCACTACTTGATAATCCAGTCACAATGACAACCTAGATAGTCCCTACTTGATTATCAATTCACAATGACAATCTAGATATAGTCCTTACTTGATAATCCAGTCACAATGACAACCTAGATAGTCCCTACTGGATACTCCAGTCACAATGGCAATCTAGATAGTCCCTACTTGATAATCTAGTCACAAGCCCAACCTACATAGTCACTACTTGATAATCCAGTCACAATGACAATCTAGATGTAGTCCCTACTTGATAATCCAGTCACAATCCCAACCTAGATATAGTCCCTACTTGATAATCCAGTCACAATGACAATCTAGATAGTCCCTACTTGATAATCCAGTCACAATGGCAATCTAGATAGTCTCTACTTGATAATCCAGTCACATTCCCAACCTTAATAGTCCTTACTTGGATAATCCAGTCACAATAACAACTTAGATAGCCCCTACTTGATAATCCAGTCACAACGACATTCTAGATAGTCCCTACTTGATAATCCAGTCACAACGACATTCTAGATAGTCTCTACTTGATAATCCAGTCACAATCCCAACCCAGATAAACCCGACTTAACGATCCACTCACAATCCCAACCTAGATAATCCCGACTGAAAACCTTGCCATTAGCGATCTAGATAATCCTTAGTTAAAAAAAGCTCCCTATTATCCCTATTTGACGACCAGACACTCCCAACTTTAACAATCCCGACTTATATACGCAGAAACTCCTGGTTTAGATAATCCCGCTTTGAAACCCAAACACTTCCAATTTAGATAATCCCGACTTGATGACCCAGACATCAGACATCCAGACCAAGATCATCTTGACTGCCTGGCTATCGTTACGAAGACAAATTCGACACATAACCTCGACACAGGCAAATAATATGAAGATAATATTCGTTGATCTCCAACGTTCGTCCTGACTTGGTCAATATGCAATGTTAAGAACTTTGAGATCGGTGAAATCTTATAGGTCGGGAGTTTAGAAATTAGGGAAGCCTCACCGAACCTCGATATGAGCTGGATTACATCTAGCTTGGTATTCCGGTAGTTAAAGAAAGGAGACTTAGTTTCTTTGAAACTGATATTTTTTCGGATTAAGTTTCCTGGTACGGAATGTTTATTTTTGTAAACGTCATATCTAGCACACAAGCTGATCTGTTCTCAAGATTTGTTTGCCCACATTGTCGTTTGTACGCATCTGTGCGAACTACGAGATAAAATGTGCAGTTCACGTGTTATCATAATCGCTTCTTTGTTACAGGCATGTGTCTTTAAGTCAGGAACGAATCTGGCCAATCTCTGTTTCAACCTAAAAGTTTTTTGGGATTACGAACTTTTAATGTTTCCATATTCAACACGGAGGACCGAGGAATTATAAGGCACATTGGTTTCAGTGACGTACAGAAATTATTATCAGATGACAAAAATGAAACCACGGCGTCTTAAAAACTAAAAGGCTGGGTAGCTCGCGAAACAAGAAATTCGACCCAACGTAACACTACTAAAGCAAACGTCACATTTATGGCGGGATTAAATACTTTCAGTATAGTAAGAATGGTGTCGTTTTTTTTCTAATCCACAAAAGATGACATTTCCCTTTTCTTGTTTTTGACCTGAAAAGAACGGTCTGTGTGCCAAGACAACACTACACGCAATGTGTACTATAACACTACGGGGAGGCAATCTGCTAATATAAATATCTGCCAATATCTTGGGTATTTTTCAAGTAGTTCTAGAAAATACTGTTGTCACCTGCAGCCGTTAGGTACATACATGGTCCTACTCGTCGATCGTACGATGATCTTAGGATTTAATTACTCAAGATACATAGTTTTTAAGGATCCCTGTTCCATTCGATGTCTTTTTTTCCGTATACGCATTAACCCTCTCTATCCCCATCCCCACCCTACGTATACACAGTAACCCTTTCTATCCCCCATCCCCGCCCTACGTATACACATTAACCCTCTCTATCCCCATCCCCGCCCTACGTATACACAGTAACCCTTTCTATCCCCCATCCCCCCCATCCCCGCCCTACGTATACGCAGTAACCCTCTATATCCCCCATCCCCGCCCTACGTATACACAGTAACCCTATATCCCCCATCCCCGCCCTACGTATACACAGTAACCCTCTCTATCCCCCATCCCCGCCCTACGTATACACAGTAACCCTCTCTATCCCCCATCCCCGCCCTACGTATACACAGTAACCCTCTTTATCCCCCATCCCCGCCCCACGTATACACAGTAACCCTCTATATCCCCATACCCGCCCTACGTATACACAGTAACCCTCTCTATCCCCCATCCCCGCCCTACGTATACACAGTAACCCTCTCTATCCCCCATCCCCGCCCCACATATACACAGTAACCCTCTCTATCCCCCATCCCCGCCCCACGTATATACAGTAACCCTCTCTATCCCTCCATCCCCGCCCTTACTTCCGTTTAGATATAACTGTAGCACAATTGGGCCAGTACTAAAGTGACTCGTCAGTGTTCGAATTCAACTCTAGCCCCGCTGAACCTTTCCCAATCATAACACTGTACACTGTATTTTGTTAATATCATCTGTATGACCTCTCATAAAAAACCCATCAAGGTATGTTTTTTTTCCATAAATTGTTTTTTCAGAGAAATAGTCGTCATGCCGCAAAAAATACCAACAACTTAGTTACCTCGTTTGGGATTCTTAAATGGTACAAATTAGTCATTGTAATACAAAACAGTTTATTTTGTGTTGGGGTCTAACTTTTCAAAATGTTGTTCGGTCCTTCGAATGCTCTGTTTTCATTGGTTGTACACACATGATATTGTTGTCCTATAGGCTTATTCCGTCTTTGCGTATTGCAGAGTTATCTTCTCTTGGGAACAGGGATTGATTGTTACATCAATTGTTTGTGAGAGAAACGTCATCAATTTTTGAGAAAACGACGAAATTTTCTCACACAGACCAATGACGTAACAATCAATACCTGCTCCCAAGAAAAGATAACTCTGCAATACGCAAAGACGGAATAGGCTAATCTACCATTACGCAAAACAATAGATTTTCCTCCGTTCAGCATTCTCAAAATAATTGAAAATTATGTACAGATTCAAAACAAACATCCGAAAACAGGATAAACAAAAACGTCAATGGATTTGAAAAAAAATGGGGGAAAATCAAGACAAAACAAGATTATTAAAATTAATTATTTAACGTTATTATTAAATACAACATATTTATGAATTGATTCAAAATTACAAAACTTTCCGTGAATTGTAAGGAATTTTGAAGAGATGAATATATTATTTTGAAAAACTTGATTTATAACAAACCTGTTGGGCTATTAAAACTATGACCGATGAATGTGTAGGTGGGTACAATGGTCTTTCCACACGGCTCGCATTCCTATGGTACAAGTGTTCCGGTACCCCTCGGGGCTTATCATGCGTACAATTATTTATTAACTGACCTGTGGAGAATGCTGCTGACACATAAGGTATAAACTAAATCATTTTACATACATTATGTCAGGAAAGCGATGTATACAGTTTTATATAGCCTTTTGTTGTGGCTGTTAAACTCAGTCAGCCATGGATCATTATGATAAAAAGTATACACATCAGAGACCATGTAATAACAACAGTGAAAAAATATAGTATCGTATCTTGGGTTTCTGTTAACATTAATTCTACACACGAGACGCCTACGTTTAAATCAACCCCAAGGTTTCAAATACATGTATATATTTTAAAAAATACCCACGTGTCTAGTGTGTTTTTTTTTTTTTACAGAACAGTAGTAGATTAAACTGGTTAGTCCGATTACATCACATTTTCCTGTGCCCCTGCAAATGACTGAATAATACATATATTTTGTTTTCTCTTCGGTACGTCTTCCCCATTGATTGCATGCGTGTTTGAGGGAGTAGGTGTGATTTATATTAATTTGGCATATATCTTGTATCTTATAAACCGTGAGGCTTGGAAGTCAAACAGTCATCCAGCACACAGGGACCTGATCATTTGTTACAGCTATATTTGGACCTAAAGTAAGGTGTAATTTTACACGTTTAATGGGTTTATACCAACTGTCGTCATTGGGGGTGGCATTTTACAGAAAGTTGATCTAAACCACTAAAACGTGTATAATTACTCTGAACACCTTATATTTTGAGTCAAAATATAGCTGTAACGAATTATCAAGTCCCTGTGATCAAGCATATATATAGTTTATAATAAAAAGTACAACATAAATTTAAGTCCACTGTGATCTACATTTTCCGTTTTTATCTCCATCTCTTTCACAACCCGAGTGCTTTTCAGTATTTTCAGCAAAGCGAGTTCGGGGACAGGTGTGTGATTTACAAACATTTTCTATTTATATAGTAGTGTTCCTGTACTGTTCAGGACACTGACTTGAAAATCACATACCTCCTTACATGTACCAAGCCTGACATGAATATTCTTACAAACAACAGTTTACTTGTCGGGCCTTCATGGCTACCATTATACCTCTTTGTATTCTCTGTCAAAGCCTTTCAGTGGTTTGGCAGAGAACGTCTTAATTGTTTCGGTAACTCATTACCCGTTGTTACATCTATAAGTATGCAAACCCAACAGCGAGAATATATACCTGTACATACCCATATAGTACTGTAATATGTCTCGTTGGTACTCTCATACGGATATTGAGATGAGTTTAAACCACAGAGAATATTCATTTAAAATTATAGAAACGCACTCTTATTGTTATTTTTCATTTAAAAGCATAACTTAAATGTAGGTGTATTATGTACGTGTGCAACGTGTGTCATGTTTCTATATTATACGGCTAGCTAACAAGTTGTCATATGAAATAGAAATATGTACGGTGTTACATTCTCGCATTGGATTTTTCTTTGTATCATAACATGTATTTTTTGTTTAAAGTTTGTGTGTGACAATGAAGGGTTTTTATCTCTAAAGATATCACGTATGCTCATCAGGTCTTATCAAAGTGCACAAGTAGTTTTTTAAGATATTGTGAAAGTATAACTTGCTTATTCTATAGTCATTTATATTTAGGTGGTAGTTCTCATATCGTAAAGACCGATTCTGCTCCCTCACTTATGTCTTATTGCTGTTAGTACAAACACTACTACATATCCCCGTTGTATACAATGACACATGTATGTTGTATATGTACATTTAAGTAACGCGTCAAATTGACTCTTATCTAAATGTATATTCACATTTAAGCGCTGAAGATGGTTTTTTTTTTTTTTTTTTTTTTATCTAAATGTATATTCACATTTAAGCGCTGAAGATGTTTCTTTTTGTGTATTGTTTCACGGCCCATCGACAATGTACGTCCTTTAGGACCAACATTTCCACAACACTGTAAAAAGAGACGTTCGCGAAAATAAACACATAAAACCAAAACCTTATAGCTTAAAATATGTAAAGGGTTAAAGAAATACATCAATATCGAACAAATTGGCTGCACACATGCTTTCAGTTGGCATTCATAGACATTATGAATGCGAATTGGACAAAGGCTAATCAATGAGCGCTTCATGTTGGATTTGCCTTCGTACAGTTGGCATTCATATTGCTTTTGAATGCCGACTGAAAACATTTCAATACTTATCTTTATTATTATTGGAGTCGTGGGGAAGATTGGAGGAAATACAGGTCGGGAATGTTGATGCTGTATATATGTACTTGTATATCTTGTCATACTAACGTCTATGTTTGAGTACACTTCATCAGGAATCTGTATTCCCGGAAGACCGTCATTTAACGTGCGTGTAATTTGTGCAAAGATGTAGCAGAGAATGTGATATATTTCCTCATCAATTTCATGTTGTTAATAAAGACTCTACATGAAGCGCAGCTCGCGCACATGATCAGCATGGACCATAGAATGACTCATCAAATTAACTACAAGATTAATTAAGTGGTCCTACAAATTTGTAAACATGATCTTAACTAAGACATCAACATACTTCACAACCCGCATAATAAAACCCTAGGGGTCAGGAGTGAGTGTCTGTTGAATAGTTATTTCCGGACGATTCACTTTACTGTGAAAGCGATAGGTACCGTAGTTATTGTAAAGAACCTCTAAGAGATCTAGGATTTAATACGCATGCTTGAATTCAATGATTTCTGGACACAGTCAAACAGTTGAAACATTGACCCTATGTTAATTGATTTGACTCCAAATTAGCAGTAATTTGGTGTTTAATTTAAACATTTAATTGATAACTTTCTTGTGTAGATTTAAGGTAGTACACATCTGGTGTGTTTGAAATTATCATTTCCGTTTTCGTTTTCCCCGAAATTATTTAAGTTCAAGTCAATACCGAATTTAGATGAGATAAATGTCATTTGAACCACAGGGACCTGGGAATTCAGTTTCATTAGCCAAATCCGGATAGAGATTTCATTTATCTGGTATGTACACATTCTGCTTTGAAGAATTTTCTTGGATGTTAAACTAAAACCCTAGGCTTAATAGTTTTATATCACTCTTCAACAATCCAGGAAATGTTTTGAAAAGTATGTTGTGTCTTAGTGATCAGGTCCCTGTGCGTTTCGACTTATTAGTGTGTTGTATGGACCAGACGTCAGATGCAAGTTTATTTTACTGCTTGTGTGAATTTATCCATTATATGTACTCGTCAACATATTATTTATAAAGAGGAAGTGTAGAATGCATGTATACATTATCGGCTACAAGGAGACTACCTGTACTGCTTATTGTAAGCGCCATTCTCAAACGCGATGTAAACACGTGCTAAATCGTTTATGTAATGATGTGCTGTAGCCCTGTTATATTACATATTTTTGCAAAATGAACCTCATTTCTTTGCAGTAAACCAGCCAGTGACGAACCACCATGGGAAGTTTATTCTCTAAATGTAAAGATGGCGAAAGTGAGGATTTTGATGACTTGAACGCTCCGAAACCTGTACCTACTAGCCCAGCTCCTGTACCCGCACCAGACCCCAACCCACCTCCACGAGACCCCACCCCACCACCTCGGGACCCCACCCCACCACCACGAGACCCGACTCCTCCACCTCGGGACCCCACCCCACCTCCACGAGACCCTACCCCACCACCTCGGGACCCCACCCCACCACCACGAGACCCCACCCCACCACCACGAGACCCAACTCCTCCCCCGCCTACAGATTTGCCACCTTCACGTGATCCGACTCCACCTCCTACAGTTTTCCCTCCCCGGGACCCATCACCCCCTCCCACAGATATCCCCGTGACTCCTGGACTTCACTTCGGAACAGAGTACCAACCGACTCACTTGGATACATTCGAAGTTCATGTTGACTTCCGGTCTAAACCAACAAAGTTTGACGTAGATCGCCGCCCTTTCGTCTCCTCCGGGCTTTACGTTGATGACGAATTTCCACTGCACGTAGCACTTCCGAAAGGAGACCCGAACGGCAGAAATCTGGAATGGAAACGCCCAACGGTACGTATCGGTGTCTGGTAGTGACGATAAACAGTTCTTGACCTTGTCGTGACTGACCGGGTAAGTTGCGTCCATTTCGCTTGTTATTGTACTAATGGTATTCCGCTGTTAGTCAGGTTACATGTGATATTAACAGGAATTTACTATGTGTTTATTGTGTGACATTTAAAGGAATCTATTGATGTCTGTTAATACGATATAATATACATGTATATGATATTAACAGGGTTCTACTGTGTTTGTGTCTGTTTATGTGATATTATCAGGATCCAACTGTATATGTGTCTGTTTATGTGATATTATCAGGGTTCTACTGTATATGTGTCTGTTTATGTGATATTATCAGGATTCTACTGTATTTGTGTCTGTTTATGTGATATTA